>NC_073380.1:72694581-72867081 GCF_028641065.1 Leucoraja erinaceus | reverse complement strand
CTCTATTGATTCCACTTTTCTTCTGCAGACGTTACAGTGGAGGATTGGAACAACTTCAACAAAAGACAGTATCTCCGGATCCTGCAGGCACTCGAGTTCTCTATCATTGACGTCTACATTTACAAAGCAAAATTCACTACTAAGAGTAAGAGTTTCTATCCACCACAAGGCTTTTGCTTTACCTTTCCTTCTCCTTTGTACTGAGGGGAAATCCAAGTGGTTGCAGACTCTATGCTATGGGGCTGATAAAGTGTATCAGCAATGTATAATCTAGCAATGTATAATCTAGTGGGGGAATTTGGTTTATCAATCTGGCTGTACCTGGATTGATATTTAAAAAAATATTCCATCCTTTGGGGAAAAAATAATCTATCAATAAATACTACATTAATATGGTCATGTTATAAGGTCAAAGTGATAGGAGTAGAATTAGGCAATTCGGCCCATCAAATCTCCACCATTCAATCATGGCTGATCTATATCTCCCTCCGAACCCCATTCTCCTGACTTCTCCACATAATCCCTGACACCTGTACTAATCAAGAATCTATCTACAGTGTATCTGCCTTAAAAATATCCATTGACTTGACCTCCACAGACTTCTGCGGCAATGCATTCCACTGATTCACCACCCTCTGACTAAAGAAATTCCTCCTCATCTCCTCCCTAAAGGAACGTCCTTTAATTCTGAGGTTATGACCTCTTGTCCCAGACTCTTCCACTAGTGGATACATCCTCTCCTCATCCACTCTATCCAGGATTTACACAATTTACACGTCATCCTTTTATCTGCCATTCTTCCACAACAATAAAAATGTTTCTTTAAAAGTAACAGCAACTGGAGGTAGATGTACAGACACAGAATAGGTCGTCATTGGCAGAAATCTATTAATTCAAACTAAAACAAATAGGCAGTTGGTTTACACAAATCGCACAAGATGATCTGTTTGCAAAAATCCGTATATTTAAGAAATGGATCTGTTCAACAGATTATTTTGATACCAGCCTCTTTCTTGAAAGGAGCATCTTTTTTGTGAAGAGTATGTAAGTAAAAGTTGCAGACATTTGCTGCCACCTGTTACACTGTAGTACAAAGTCAAACATCTACCAGAAAGTTAAGAAAGCAGCATCAAAGATGCAAAGGGAGTAATGATAGCAACAAGGATCACAAGATTAACAGAGCAGAAATCATGCTTTACCTTCTGTATTATTGAGGAATCCCACTGTATTCCGTTACAATTACAATTAACAGACCAATAGAATAGATGGATGAATGAAGGATATAGATTCCCAGTCAAATGAAGGAGTTTATTTTCATATCCCCAAGAACGGAGAGGTACAGATACAATAAAAAATATTTCTTGCAGCAGCTTCAGACGCATTTAGACTCAGAAAAACAATCAAATATATAGTAAAAATAAATAGTAAGATTAAACGAGAACTTACCAGTTTGAAGTTTGATCTTTAATTTATGAGGAGTAATTTTGACGGATTACGTGAAGACCCCGTCCAGTACGCATGCGTGTTAATCTACAAAGCAGCTGTGTGAAATCACAGATAACAGTTATTGAACTGAACATAATGAGATAAGAGAACCATAATACCAGTTGAACTTTATGATAGAGGGCTGGGAGCGGAGGGCACGTAATCCCTCAACGTTACTCCTCATAAAATAAAGATCAAACATAAAACAGGTAAGTTCGTTTAATCTTACTATTTTACTTCGGAGTCACGTGAGTGACTACGTGAAGATTTTAAAGCTCTATGATTTCATGCCGTTGAACCGAATCCAGGCGTCATACACTGCATCAGTAGGCCAATGATGAGTGAAAATTAAGAATGCATTCAGACATGACATAGATATAGACATGTTGATGCTATTAATGAATAATAGTGGCAATAGTAACCTCCCTCAATCTGGAGGAAGTAAGAACCATACCTAACATAGTTTTGGCAAATACCCCTGATCTGGCAATAGGTTTATTCTGAATATTTGGACAGATCAATAGTTTGACCATCCTGCAACCTCTAGGATGTGGTCCATCCCTGCTGCTGAGGTATAGCGGTCCTGGTGGAGTGAGACTCAATGTCAATGTACACTCCTGTATATGCCAGACCCATATAACCATCTGGAGAAGGTTCGTTGTGATTCCTTCTAACAAGATTTCTAATAATATTGCTGTCAGTCTATAAGGCTCTTAGGAACCTTGACATACTGGTGTAAATGCGTGATCACACGCAACCCAAGGTCCATGGGATATGCAACATCTTGTGTCCCTGACTAATCTGCTTGATCAATCATAAACAAAACATGTTATTATAGCCAGCAGATATGATCATCCTATCCAGTGTTGCAATGACTGGACCCATAGTGCTGTACTCAGTGACATGGCGTAATCACTAGTACGCGAGTATAACCATGGACAGGGATGTTGCTGGTGCCCATCGGTGAAGTGACGAAGTACAATGTTAACAACCCATATCTCTGCGTCCATAAGCCTGGGAGGTTTTAAGCTGACGATACCTTCATTCTCTGGATATCAGAGGGTGAGACCAGACAGAGTGGTTTATGAACTCATCAGCCAAATGATTAGGAGGTACTTAAGGCACAGTAATGGAATAGTAACTTAATGTTATAATCCCATAAAACTGAATTTTAACGTGTCAGTCATCCGTGCCGAGTTAAACGTAAGGAAGCATAAACAATGCTGCCCATCTCCTATGCAGATTGCTGCTATTTGGTGCTATCCCTGCAATCTGTAGTGAGCACTCTAACGCTCATGGTTAAACAACCCAAGCCGCAGAAATGATCTCTCAGAGTCTGTAAGTCTATGAATTGATTATATCATGCAGAGGATGGTTTCAACATTACAACTGAACCAGCATCTTTTTATCCGAAATTAACCATGTAAGGTTTTATGTCCATTCTTCCCCTCAGCAGGAGCCATAGGTATATAACCCAGGCAGGCACTATGAAAACCCGGAAGTGGGAATCTTGCTGAAATTTGCAAGACCCGTCTATTGAGGCCAAATGGAGGAAGACATAAAAGAACATTCCTTCTTAGTGTAGCGAGAATGCACCCTTCGCCACTGTATGCCTCGTTCACTGTTGATTGAAACTGGATGCAAGCAACTCAATAGTTAGTGTTCTATCAATCCACATTGTCATTAAATACTTTGTGATCACACATTCATTCTGTATTGTCATTGATTTTGCATAATAATACACCAGTGCTAAATATGGTTTGGTAAAACTATCACCGGATACTTTGATTTGATTGTACCTTTGTGATTAACATATACCACCACCAAAGTGTATCACCTTGGACTTGTGCGTGCCATATATGCATATCCACACACCCTTTTACCCACATTTACGGAGAAGAGGTTTTAGTGGAGCAAAGCTGTCCATCATTGTGACTTTGATTGTTTCAGCTAAAAATAGCAGAGGTCTAATTTTTTGTTTCAGAGCTGATCCCAGACCAAGAAATGCAATCCCCTCCTACAAGGCGAAACCAGGAGGCAGCTCGAATGTCGGTGAAACATCACTCCCTGACGAGCTCAGTGTGTTTTACGCACGCTTTGACAGGGAGAATACTGATGTGCCTTCCCGATCCCCCATTCGCTGTGATGGCATTTCAGTCTCAGTCACAGAGGCCGACATCAGGAAATCCTTCAGAGGGGTGAACCTCCGAAAAGCACCTGGTCCTGATGGTATACCCGGTCGTGTTCTAAAAACCTGTGCGGACCAACTGGCGGGAGTTTTTACGGACATTTTCAACCTCTCACTTCTGAGGTCTGAAGTCCCCACCTGCTTTATAAGGGCATCAATTATAACGGTGCCCAAGAAGAGTAAGGTGACGTGCCTCAATGACTATCGACAAGTGGCACTTCCTGAGAAGTGCTTTGAGAGGCTGATCATGGAGCAAATCAACTCCTACCTCGACAAAAAGTTGGACCCACTGCAGTTCGCTTACCGCCACAACAGATCAACGGTGGATGCGATATCGCTGGCCCTCCACTCCGCACTGGACCACTTGGGACAACAAAAACTCATGTGTCAGGCTGTTATTCATCGATTACAGCTCGGCATTCAACACAATCATCCCCTCCAAACTGGTTACCAAACTCGCAGAACTGGGTCTCTGCGCATCCCTCTGCAACTGGATCCTCGACTTCCTCATCCACAGACCACAGTCTGTTCGTATTGGTGGAAATGTGTCAGCCTCGATAACAATCAGCACGGGAGCATCTCAAGGCTGCGTGCTCAGCCCCCTGCTGTACTCACTCTATACCCATGACTGCGTAGCCAACTACAGTGCGAACTCCATCATCAAGTTCGCTGATGACACCACTGTTGTGGGCTGTATCACTGAAGGGGATGAGTCAGAATATAGAAGGGAGATCGAGCAACTGTCCATATGGTGCCAGCACAATAGCCTGGCCCTCAACGCCAACAAAACCAAGGAACTGATTGTGCACTTTGGAAGGAGTAGGAGGGGCACCCACAGCCCCATTTATATCAACGGGTCGATGGTTGAAAGGGTCAAGACCTTCAAATTCCTGGGCGTGCACATCTCTGAAGATCTTTCCTGGTCCAAGAACACTAACACAATTATCAAAAAAGCTCATCAGCTCCTCTACTTCCTGAGAAGATTACGGAGAGTCGGTTTGTCAAGGAAGACTCTCTCTAACTTCTACAGGTGCACAGTAGAGAGCATGCTGACCGGTTGCATCGTGGCTTGGTTCAGCAATTTGAGCGCCCTGGAGAGGGAAAGACTACAAAAAGTAGTAAACACTGCCCAGTCCATCATCGGCTCTGACCTTCCTTCCATCGAGGGGATTTATCGCAGTCACTGCCTCAAAAAGGATGGCAATATCATCACTCATCTCCCTTCTACCTTCAGGTAGAAGGTACAGGAGCCTGAAGACTGCAACAACCAGGTTCAGGAATAGCTACTTCGCCACAGCCATCAAGCTATTAAACCTGGCTTGGACAAAACTCTGATTATTAATAACCACTTTCTGCTATTTGCACTTTATCAGTTTATTTATTCATGTGTGTATATATTTATATCATGGCATATGGACACATTTATCTGTTTTGTAGTAAATGCCTACTAATTTCTGTGTGCTGAAGCAAAGCAAGAATTTAATTGTCCTATACAGGGACACATGATAATAAACTCACTTGAACGTGAACTAAATGGATGATTGTATCCCAATAATCAATAGTTTCAGTTGGTGTCAACAATTTAAATTTAACTGGATGGGTGAGAACCAATTCCTCAAATATAGCTATGTGGCTGATAAGGCTAATTTAGTAAAATACAATATGTTCAATATCATCCAGATTGGCCATGTTACTTATTTGTTAGCTCTGTGCAGCCGAAGCATTGATAGTAGTGATTTGGTAAATAATCTTGAAACTGGAGTTAGCCCAATTTTGTAATGCTACTGAGTGTATCGTTGCCTCATCCAGTTACATTTCAAATATCTTCAGCCCTGTGAGTGGAAATGATCACATGGAAGTTATTCAGAAAAGTCTATACAGCACAGCACATGAGGCTATTGACAATGATCAGTCCACATCCCAACTCCAACCATGGTTACACAAAAAAGCTGGAGAAACTCAGCGGGTGCAGCAGCATCTATGGAGCGAAGGAAATAGGCAACGTTTCGGGCCGAAACCCTTCTCCCAACTCCAACCATACCTGTGTGCAGTATAAACTAATCTAGTGTTATCCCAAACCAGTGTAAATATTCAAACAAGTTTAATATTACCAACTTGTATCCGTGACAGGAGACATCATCGATGAGGTTTCATACCTTTATCCGAATGGGAGGACTTATGCAACCCGACCCAGGAACTGCCTCAAACATGTGGCATGATTTTACATCTGCTCCTGGGAGGTAGAGGAGCTCGAGTATGAGGTTGGCGCATCTTCCAGGAAGGCCATTCTGGGCTGTGGCCTAAAAAAGACCTTTGTCCTGGTTGTACGGCCTTCAAGCTTTCACCAGCTTCAGTTCATCGTGGTTTGCTGGTGGGTGCATAGGGGTGCTGCCGTCGAAGATGTGAGGTCTTGCGTGATGATGTGGCCTTCCTGAACCCGACGGCCACTTGTCCAGCTCCTGCTGCTGGTAGTGTTGTTCCTGCACCCCCTGCACACTTGTAGTTTCTTCAGCCAAACCCCTGTCTTCAGAGTCAGCCCAGAAGTGACTCCTAATGTGCCCCTCTGTCGAGGGAGATGCATTATGCAGCCCTCAATAAGGTGCTGCCATGGGTGTCCCCGGACCCCTGGTGCCTAGACTTCATATACCGGAGCATGTCACATTGCAGCTTCCGATACATCAACCGCTCCATGCGGAATATGCGATCACAGTTGCTCCCGCCGGCGGTGAGTCTTCACAGCCTGAATCGTCCGAGTCTTCGGCCTGTCCGACTTCTGCTTGGCTTTCCCACCAGTCTGAGGTGTTGAATCCGACTGTACAGATGCCAGGTCGGAGATTGCTAATCAATAGTGATCCAGGTGCAGTCTACAGCTGCTGACTGCCCGCAATTCCGCGGTCCTCCGCAGTCAGTCTGGATGCGGTCCATTCCTGTAACATATTCCCACAAAATAGCACAAAACGACCTTCGAATAAGGAATTTACCTGCATGTCTTTTTTAAACCTTCTGCTGCAGGGGCATAGCTACTCCTGAGCCTGGTCTCGTGGTCGTGGTTTGTTACAGCTGGGGTTCCTCTGTGGTCCTTGTAGAAAAACTTCAATTGCGGGTTATTTCCCCCCCCCCCCCCCCCCCCCCCGAGCTTTTTCTCCGTGGTCACTTTTAACAGGGCTTCTTCACGGTGTTCTCCAGTCGGGGTTTTCTTCCCCCCCCCCCCCCCCCGATCTGGGTATCCCCGCAGTAACTGCAGCCGGGATATCCCCGCGGTCCCTATAAAAGGGATAGCCGTGATTTCCAAGGTCGGGATGGGGGGGGGGGGGGGGGGGGGGGGGAGTATATGAAGCCGCCGGTTTAACTGCCAGCGGCACAATACTTACTGCCGTCCGCTCCTCACATCCCGCAGTCTACGGAGCGGGTTCTCAGGTCGCTCCCTGTATTCCACGGTCTCCGGAGCGGCTGTCCAGGTGCCCCCGGCACCAATATGAAGCCACTGGCACCACCACCAGCGGCTCGAAGGCGAATCCACCGCCATCCGCTCCCCGCATCCTTCGATCTCCCGAGCGGGTTCTCCACCAATATGAAGCCACTGGTTCGACTACCAGTCGCTCGCTACCCGTACTCCGCGGTTCCGATCGCCTAGGTCCGTGGGCGGGATTACCCATGACCGGGGTTCCCTGAAGTTTGAGACTGGGGTTTCCCCTCCGTCCAGACTTTGCCCCGGACTTTCAGCAAGACCTTTAAGTAGATGTTCCGGCAAGAAGATTTAACCTGAAAGTTTTTTTAAAAACTTACCTCAGGTCTGTTGCTTGCAGGAGAATCACATACACCCTGCCAGTCGTCACGCAATGCGATAGACGATATGACACGCATGCGTACTGGACGGGGTCGTCACGTAGTCACTCACGTGACTCCGAAGTAAAATCATGCATATATCACCATAAAGAGTGTAAGACAGTCAAAAAACAAAAAAATAACACTTTGATAAACAAGACAGTAGTGCAAAAAGATAGAAAGATGTAAGGGATTTAAAGTTGAAAAAAGAAAGGGTAGAATTGAATGAGAGAAAACTTTTGTCATAGACAACTGTGAAATGTGTAGACATCAAAGGGATGGGGTGGAACAGCCAGTGACATAGTGCAAAATAATACTAAGATTACTAAGAATATTAACAATGACGACCTGAAAATATCATGTCTCATGTTGACAATAAGGTAAATTGTGCAAATAGATGCAAATCTAGTTGTGATTGTAGAGATAGTAATGCAGGATGACTGATGGTCGGAACTGAACATTTGAGGTTACAATGTGCAGGAAGAATAGGCAAAGAGGGGAAGTAGGTGGAGGGAGGAGGAAGTTAGTCGTTAGTCAGATGATTTCAAGATGATGAGAAAGATATATTAGGTTAGAGAACGCGGATATGGAATTTATATGGATCGAACTAAATGCCTTCTGGATCAGAATATGTTGGCAAGGTTTTTTGCATACATCACCAAATAGCAGTGGTTATATTAGAGATGGTATTAAATGGGAAAATATGATCCAGCTCTACAGAAGTATAATTATAATAATGGCTGACTTCAATTTGCATGTAGATTTGGCAAACTGCATTAACAGTGATGCTACAGATGAGGAATTCCTTTGAGTGTTCATGAAGGCTTTATAGACTAATGCATTCACAAACCATTAACAGAAAACGCCATTTTACACACTTGTTCAGATTGTTAATGGATTGATCAACATTTTTTAAGATGCAATCTCTTTGGGAAAAATACTTATAACACATCTTGTATGAAAGTCATAAGGGCAAGTGGAATTGGAACAGAATTAGGCCATTTGGCCCATAGTTTGTTCCGACATTCAATCATGGTTGATCTGTCTCTCCCTCCTAACCCCATTCTCCTGCCTTCTCCCCAAAACCCCTGACATATGTACTAATCAAGAATCTATCTATCCCTGCTTTAAAAATATCGATTGACGTGGCCTCCACAGCCCATGGCAAAGAATTCCACAGATTCACCACCCTGCTCATTCCTTCTCATTTCCTTCTTAAAGGAACATTCTTTAATGCCAGAGGCATCCTAGACTCTCCCACTAATGGAAACATCCTCTCCACATCCACTTTATTCAAGCCTTTCACTATTCTGTACGTTTCAATGAGAGCCCCTCTCATTCTTCTAAACTCCAGGGAGTACAGGACCAGTGCCATCAACGCTCATCATAAGTTAATCCACTCATTCCTGGGATCATTCTTGTTAACCTCCTCTGGACCCTCTTGATAAACTTGTGATAGACCAAGCAATGTCTACCACTCTCTGCAGCCATCTTTATTCCTGTGTTACCAAACAAGGCCATGACACACACAACAAGCTGGAGTAACTCAGCGGTTCAGGCAGCATCTTTGGAGAAAAGGTAAAGGTGACATTTCTGGTCGAGACCACCATGATACAAGCAGATAGCGATAATGTACCATACACTTGTACAGTAGCTTGAAAGTGTATTCAGCAACATATGGAATATTCTCAATCTTCTAAGGAAGTAGATGCTTTGTTGAATTTTCTTTGTGATTGCATCTGTTGTTAGGAATTATAAGGAAGATGACTAGGTTATAATAGGGTTAACCCTAGAGCTCATACTGGGGAAATATGATAGGAAAAATGGCCAAGAATGTAGTCAGAATAGCAAAGCTGAAACATTCTGCTGAAAAGCAGGCTTACTTATCTATTCGGGGGAGGATAGTCCTTCGTAATTTTGTCTAAGTTATTATTTTTGCCATCTTGCATTACAGCTGCTCTTCGTCACTGTGTTTAACAGGCAGGTCTCCCGAAGGTTAATGAACGACCTCTTTAACGAGGGCACCCCATCAAATGAGTAGATTCTTGACATTTATAGTGTCTACATTTTAGACATATGTGGGGGAGATTACTAAACAACAGGAAAGGAAAGATTAATGTTAACTCTGGGGAGAGACAAAGATGGAAGTTTACAGAGACATTGATCAATGGTTTATTTCAACTCCACGAATAACCATTCTGTCATGCGATATAAAAATTGTACAGTTACTATTGTTTGTTGAAGCAGTTTGGGCTTGCTCACGCTGTTTCTCAATGTACATCGCTAAACAGACTTGGTCGATAGGCTCACCACTGATCTATGAGTGGTTTTATTTTGTGACGGTGCCTATCTAAGTAAAGTTAGATATGGAGTAACTCCCTCTCCACAGATGAAACAAGGATAGAGTTTCCCTGGTCCTCCACCCACCTTTCACCCCACCTGCCTGAGCATCCAACACATCATTTTCTGATCACCATCACCTCCTAAGTGATCCCATCACTAGTCACATCTTCCCACCCCATTCCAACTTTCACAGAGACCACTCCCTCCACAGTTTCACTCATCGCATCTCATGCGCACAGCCCTTTCCCCAGGTACATTCCCCTGCAACTGCAGGGAGTTTAGATTTAGTAAACTAGACTTGGTTATTGTACTGTATTTAAAAAAATTCATGGCGAGAAAGCTAAAGATATCAAGAAACAAAGAACTGCAGCTGCTGGATTATACAAACGATAGACACAAAGTGCTGCAGCAACTCAGGCAGCCCCCCTTCTTCAGACTGAAACATGGTCTCGACCCAAAACGTCACCTATCCATGCTCTCCCAGAGATGATGCCTGACTCTTTGAGTTACTCCAGCATTTTGTGTCAATCTTAATGGTATCTAGAGTTGGCTTCACTGTCTGAGAATGTTCCCCTCTTATCCCCCTTTCAGTCATGGTTGACCATGGGTGTCTCCAGGGTATTATTCCCTATATGGAGGATGCCAATGCATGACTTTGTTTAACATGGGGAGACTGGGGCACAAACAGCCACCACACGGTCCTTGACAGATCTGGTTCAAGATCCAGTGGCATGGAGTCCAAGACGACCGGAGACCCTTTTCTGCTGCAGCCTTCATCCACCATCCCAGCCGTTATGGCGCTCCACTAAGGTCTGCCATCATCCTCCGCTTGTTCCACCGTTGAGATCTTGGTTGGATTGCTCTTTGTCAGTCTTACTGCAAGTCACACAAAATTTTGGGACTTGTATGTCTCTGCAGTTCACAGAGGGATCCCATCATCAGACTCTGGGTTCCTACTGCCATAGTTCCTACTTACTAACATACCGACCTACTACGACTAAACCTACGTAAAAAAGTATAGATTTTTTTACATGGCAAACTTTTTTTACCCGCGGGCACTTTTTAACATTGAAAAAAACGCCGCAACCTAGCTGAGGTCTCGGGTACGTGGAGACCACTCTCGAGCATGAAGGGGTGTTATGCCCCTGTCCCACTTAGGAAACCTGAACAATAACCTCTGGAGACTTTGCACCCCACTCAAGGTTTCCGTGCGGTTCCTGGAGGTTGCAGGTGGTTTCCGGAGGTTGCAGGTAGTGGAAGCAGGTAGGGAGACCGACAAAAACCTCCAGGAATTGCACGGAAACCTTGGGAGGGGCGAAAAGTCCCTGGTTTCCTCGGTGGGACTGGGGCATTACAAAGACCTCCTACGACCTCATGTCGACCATGCTGTGAGTATGAGTCGAGGGAAAACTCGCCAGAACTCGCGGATTAGGTCACCCAAGTGGGACAGGCCCTTAAAACTCCTTTAATTTGACATGTCCTGGTTTTTGGAGGTGCCAGTTTTGCAGATTTTCCGAGCTATTGGATGTTATTTTTATTATCTTGTTATATCTTTTTAATTTACAGGTTTAAAAATGTTTCACAGTGTGACAACATTTTTGCTGGTCAACCAGGTATGTCGAAAGATAAGATGACACAAAACGCTGGAGTAACTCAGTGGGACAGGCAGCATCTCTGTGGAGAATTTGAGTCGAGATGTCTCGTGGGAATGGAATCGAGTCTAGACAGAACATGGGAATCATGGCCCTGGTCGATTGGGAGTGAGGACAGGAAGCAAGAATTTCATTGTCCTATCAGGGACACATGACAATAAACTCACTTGAACTTGAATGAGAGGGATTCCAGAGTGAAGATAGGATGGGATTTGGGAACCCAGTTAGTTAGGAGGAAACTGGTGCCCCAGTGATTGAAGAGGGAATGCGGGACTGCAGCCGCGTAGAGGCATGGGAACTAGGGTCACTGTGTGTGGAGAGGGAATATGGGATCTGGGGCCCTGGTGCATAGAGAAACGGCTCAGGAGTTGGGTGGAGAAGGAGCAAGAGATTTGGGGCTCCAGCGAGTGGAATGGGAGCAGGAACTGGTGCCCCAGTGGGACAATAGGAACTAGGACCCTGGTGAGTATAGAAGTGGTGTAGGAACTGGAATCCCAATGAGTGCAGAGGAACAGTGGAACTAAGCCCCTGTGAGTGGTGAAGTAGTTTGGAAACTGGACCCCGGTTGGTGCAGTGAGAGCAAGGGGACTGAGGTGATGGGTAGTGACATGGGAGCTTGGCAACTGGGACCCCATGAGTGGCATGGGAACTATGGCAACAATGGGTGGTGAGAAAGTACAATATCCAAGACCCCAAGTCAGTGGAAAAGGTGCGAGGAGCTGGAGTCCCACTGATCCGAGAGGGAGTACAGGAACTGATGCTCTGAGTTAAGAGGAACCCAGCCTCTGATGACCGGAAAGAAATTGCAAGAGCTGGGATCCCACTGGGTTAAGGAGAGATTGTAGGAAAAATTGCCTGATGAGTTTGGTGTATTGTCTTTCTGCTGAGTGGATAGCAGGCAACAAAAGCTTTTCGCTGTACCTCGGTACACGTGACAACAAACTAATCTGAACTGGTGCTAAATAGTAACACAGCGGGCTATCAGAGTTTTACCGCATAACCAGACTGTTCCCTGAGATCTATCTAGAAATACATAGAATAGTGAAGATAGGCACAAAATGCTGGAGTAACTCAGTGGGACAGGCAGCATCTCTGGAGAGAAGGAATGGGTGACGTTTTGGGTCGAGATCCTTCTTCAGACTTCAGTTACTCCAGCTTTTTGTGTCTATCTTCGGTTTCAACCAGCATCCGCAGTTCCGTCCTACACATTGAATAATGGCTGGGCTGAGGATGTGCTGAGTATATTTGAAATGTTAGAACTGGTTCATTCCTTCCATCAAACAATGCTGTTTCCAAACAAGAAGGAAAGAAGCGTGTTAATTGATAATACAATTTTTGACACTAGATGTAAAACGCAATGTATTAATTGTTGTGAATGCTTTGAGGTTCTGCTAAGTGCACTACTGGCAGATGTGATGGACATAATAAACACTGCTGTCATTGTATGTTCCTATACAGTCCTTTTGTTAAAAAGAAATCTAGCACTGAGTTACTCTGACCTTTTGCTGATTAAACAGATTTTAAATTGAATCTAACATTATCAGTTATTTCCAACAGGCTGACAGATTACACTTATTTTGTAACAAAATGGTTTAATAACTGAACCAATTTATTTCTATGCTCACAGGACAGCTGTGTCCTTTACAAGAGAACTCTATTTACCAAAATGCCACGGACCTTTTCGATATGCCATGGTAATATCTTTATAGTCTCCATATAATGTCATGAGTAAATACCAGAGATCCTAGCACAATGCAAGCTGTGAAAATGAAAAGGGTAAAAGTAATGATTGCAATGGAGCAAGAGATATAGTTAGTGCTCTGACACTTTCTTCAAAACAACTCCCGATCAACTATAATATCAATGAAGTAAAGCAATTTTACCTTTGCAATTATGCAAACTTACCTATCTAATTATAATATGTAGCATACTCTTAGTGGATGGGAAGGATGGGGCAGGCATCCCATGCAACTTTTACCAACATCTGCCTTGGGAAATTGAAAGGATCATGTACGATATAGTTTTGCATCTGTTGTAAGTTGTAAACTAAACTAAACTTAAGTTGTAAAACTGATCCTCTTTAGAATTCCCATGAGCAGGGTTAAAATTATCTGCTTAAACTTAGAGCTTGAGAGTCTAATCCCTGCAGAATGTTCACACCCTACAGATGGAGGTTCCATAGGCAATATCTTCATCCTGAAGAGTTTTTACCAGACAGAAGCATAAATTGGATATGGAGTTAGTGGCACGGGAGACCACAGATGCAGGAATCTGTAGTGAAAATCATACTGCTGCAGGAACTCAGCAGGTCAATCAACATCTTTGGAGGGACAGGAGGTGTCAACATTTTGGGTCAATACCCTGCATCAGGAGTCAATGCAAGATCTCACAATGAAACATTGACCATTCCTATCCCCCCTGATTGCAATTGTTGGGACCTTGAGGGGCCACTGGAAACCACACACAGTGTTTTCTCCACCTATTGTGGCTTGGCATTGAGCAGCCTAACACTTGGTCATAAAATGTGCATTATAAGCCACTCAGAAAACTGTAAACCAAAGGTTTGTTGAATGGACAGGACCTGAATAGTCAATTGGCTCCACAAAACCCCTCTAATTCCTTTAACAAGACCAGTGCTGTTTCCCATTGTCATCAGACAGTCTATCATTGGATCACTATGCACTACTTCCAACACCCTTTTCCCACTTCATCAACAATTTAGCACAGCGCACAACTGCAATCTCCCCCCCTCACCACTCCTGAATGCCATGGGCAGAACGATGGCAAAGTGATAGAGTTGCTGCCTTGCAGTGCCGGAGACCCGTGTTCTATCCGGGTTTGATAAGTGCTTTATTAAAGCAGCTTATAAACCTAATCAAGCACGCATCAAGGCAGCACAGTGGCGCTGCAGTAGAGTTGCTGCCTTACAGTGCCAGAGACCCAAGTTCGATCCTGACTACGGGTGCTGACTATACGGAGTTTGTATGTTCTCCCCATGAAATGTGTCGGTTAAATCCGAAATCTTCGGTTTTCTCACACACTCCAAAGACATACAAGTTTGTAAGTTAATTGGCTTGATATAGGTGTATATTGTCCTTGGTATGTGTAGGATAGTGTTGATGTGATGATGTGCGGGGATCACTGGTCAGTACGAGCTCAGTGGGCCGAAGGGCAGGTTTCCGTGCTGTAACACCGAACTAAACCAAGTTCCTGTAGAAATTAAAATAAGAAACAAATGGTTGGAATCTTTCAGCAGGTCAGGCAGCATTTTGGGAAGAAAAATAAATGCTTCAGATAGAGGACATTTCATCAGAATTAGAAAGATGAATGAACAAGGTGTTTAAGTTGCAGAGAGAGGGAGAGAGGACAGTGATTACACAGGTTGTAACTGTGACAGGGTGAAGACCAAAGTTGGCATAGCAACTATTACATTAACTACTGGTAATCAGAAACCAAAGTGGGAATAAAGAAAAACTGTAACAGCATTATTCAGCCACATCTGTGTAAATTTGATAATTTTAGATAACCATTCTTTTTATCTTTTCTCCACACATTTGAAACCTGCTGTTTCAATACGTTTTATTTCAAAATACATTTTTAAAGTGGTTATTACCTGTACAACTATGGTCTGCATCCTAATATTGACATGCCCTCTCCCCCACCCTATCTATGCAACTTAAAACATTTTTACTATTTTATGATTTCTGATGGATGTCCTGACTCCAGAAGGTCAATTCTGTTTCTTTACCCACAGATGTTTCTTGATCTTCAAAGGACCAGTATTTTCTGTTTTGTTTCAAATTTTCAGCACGTGCCATTTTTTTCATCCTACTACCTGTGAGAACTGGCTACGTTATTAAGGATTACCATCTTACCAAAAAGTCTGAAGAAGGGTCTCAACCCGAAACATCACCCATTCCTTCTATCCACAGATGCAGCCTTTCCCGCTGAGTTACTCCAACATTTTGTGTCTATCTTCAGTGTAAACCAGCATCTGCAGTTCCTTCCTACACATTAGACAAATGATATTTGGTGCTGAAAATAACATCAGGCTCCCGCTAAAAATTTGGCCAAGTCTGTCTGATTTCAAAATCATCTTCTTAGTTTTAGATACACACTAGACCAAGAGAGAGAGAGAGGGGGAGGGGTAGGGGGAGTGGTGGAAGAGGGACAGGGGGAGCCTGCACCGCCATTCAATATGATCATGGCTGATCATCCAACTCAGTATCCTGTACCTGCCTTCTCTCCATACCCCCTGATCCATTTAGCCACAAGGGCCACATCTATCTCCCTCTTAAATATAGCCAATGAACTGGCCTCAACTACCTTCTGTGGCAGAGAATTCCAGAGATTCACCACACTCTGTGTGAAAAATGTTTTTCTCATCTCGGTCCTAAAAGATTTCCCCCTTATCCTTAAACTGTGACCCCTTGTTCTGGACTTCCCCAACATCGGGAACAATCTTCCTGCATCTAGCCTGTCCAACCCCTTAAGAATTTTGTAAGTTTCTATAAGATCTCCCCTCAATCTTTTACATTCTAGAGAGTACAAGCCGAGTCTATCCAATCTTTCTTCATATGAAAGTTTTGAAATCCCAGGAATCAGTCTGGTTAACCTCTGTACTCCCTCTATGGCAAGAATATCTTTGGCAAGGGAGATGGAGAGGAGGGAGGAGAGAGGTGTGGGGCAGGGGAAGAGAGAAGGCAGGGGAAGAGAGAAGGGAGGGGGAGAGAGGTGTGGGGGAGGAGCGAGGTAGGGGAGGAGGGAGATGGGGTAGGGGAGAGAGGGGGAAGAGTGTGGAGGGAGAGGGAAGAGTGGGGAGGGAGAAGGGGGTGGGGGAGAGAGGGATGGGGTGGGTGGAGGAGGGGAGGAGAGCGAGAGGGGTGAGAGGGAGAGGGAGATGGGGAGGGGAGAGGGATGGGGAGGGGAGGGAGTGAGTGGTGTGGGGGATGGGGGGGGATGGGGAGGGGATGGGGTAGGGAGGGAGGGGGAGGAGGGGGCGATGGGGTAGGTGATGAAGGGGGGAGATTGTGGAGGGAGGACAGGGTGGGGGGAGAGAGGGGGAAAGAGTGGGGAGGAAGAGTGGGGGGGGGAGGGGGTGAGAGAAGTGGAAGAGTGGGGAGGGAGGGAGGGGGAGATGGGTAGGGGGTGGTGGAAGATGGACAGAGGGTAAGGTGTAGGGGGGGGGGAGGGGAGGGGAGGGGGGGAGGGAGGGGGAGAGAGAGAGGGGTGAGGGACGGAGAGGGAGAGGGGTGGGGTAAGTGGGGAGAGAGAGAGTGCAAGTGGGGAGGGAGGGGGGTAGGGGGAGTGGTGGAAGAGGGGGGAGGGGGTAGGGGGAAGGTTGAGGGGTGGGGGGAGAGAGAGAGAAGGGGATGGGTTAGAGAGGGAGAGAGGAAAAGGGGTGGGAGGGGAGAGGGGAGGAGGAGGGGAGGGAGAGGGGAAGAGGGGGGAGGAGAGGAAGATGGAGAGGGGGAGGGAGGAGAGGGGGTGGTAGAGGGGAGGAGAGAAGGAAGGGGGAGAGAGGGTGTGGGGGAAAGGGGGGGAGTGAGGCGACGAGGGAGATGGGGGGGGGGGGTAGAGGGGGAAGAGTGGGGAGGGGGAAGGGGTGGGGAGAGAGAGGGAAGGGGGTGGGGGGAGAGAGAGGGAGGGGGGGGGGGACGAAGAAGGGGGGGGGGGGGAGTGGTGGGGGAGGGAGGAAAGAGTGTGGGGAGGAGGGAGGGAAGGAGAGTGTGGGGGGGGGAGGGAAGGGGGGGGGGGGAGGGAAGGGGGTGGGGTAGAGAGGGACGGGGGGGGGGAGGAGGAGGAGAGGGAGAGGGAAAGGGGAGGGGAGAGGGAGAGGGAGAGGGGAGAGGGAGAGGGGGGTGGGTGAGAGAGAGGGGAGAGGGAGGGGAGGGGGGGGGGAGGGGGGGAGAGGGAGGGAGAGGGGGGGAGAGGGGGGGGGGGAGGAGAGAGGGATGCGGAGGGGGAGGGAGGTGTGGGGGAGAGGGGAGGGAGGCGACGAGGGAGATGGGGTAGGTGGTAGACGGGGAAGAGTGTGGATGGAGGGTGAAGAGTTGGGAGGGGAGGGGGGGGGGGGGGAGAGAGGGAAGGGGGGGGGGACGGAAGGGGGGGTGGGGGAAGTGGTGGGGGGGAGAGGGAAGGGGGTGGGGGGGAGGGAAGAGTGTGGGGGGGAGGGAAGGGGGGGGGGGTAGAGAGGGAGAGGGACGGGGGTGGGAGGAGGAGGAGAGGGAGAGGGAGAGGGGAGAGGGAGATGGATAGGGGGAGGAGAGAGGGGTGGGGGGGGGGGAGGAGAGCGGGATGGGGGAGGGGAGGGGGAGGAGAGAGGGATGCGGAGGGGGAGGGAGGTGTGGGGGAGGGGGAGGGAGGCGAGGAGGGAGATGGGGTAGGTGGTAGACGGGGAAGAGTGTGGATGGAGGGTGAAGAGTTGGGAGGAGGCGAGAGGGAAGGGGTGGGGTGAGGGGTGTTTGGGGAGGGAGGGAAGGGGGGGGGGGGGGGTGGAGGAGGGATGTGGGGAGAGGGAATGGGGGTGGGGAGAGAGGGGGGGGGGGTGGGAGGAGGAGGGGGAGGAGAGGGAGGAGGTGAGGAGAGGGAGATGGAGAGGGGTAGGTGGGAGGGATGGGGGAGGGGGGAGGGGATGGGGATGGGGGAGGGGGGAGACAGGGACGGGGAGGAGGAGGTGGTGTGGGGGAGGGGGGAGGGATGGGGAGGGAGGGGAGGAGGGAGATGTGTGGTAGGTGAGGGAGGGGGAAGAGTGTGGAGGGAGGGGATAGAGGGGAAATAGTGGGGAGGGACAGTGGAGGGGGGAGAGGGATGGGGATGGGGGAGGGGGAGACAGGGACGGGGAGGAGGAGGTGTGGGGGAGGGGGGGAGGGATGGGGAGGGAGGTGAGGAGGGAGATGTGGTAGGTGAGGGAGGGGGAAGAGTTTGGAGGGAGGGGGAGAGGGGTGAGGGGATAGAGGGGAAATAGTGGGGAGGGACAGTGGAGGGGGGAGGGGTAGGGACAGTCCATCTGTTCCCCATTCCCTATCACCCCAATCCTCTTTCTCTATTCCCACACACGTGATGACGCGCTTCGACATGGGCTGGGGCTGCTGCTGCAAAGGCATATGGAAATGGATCCATTCCGATTGGACATCTGTGAACATTGGGCATTGTGACATCACACGATTGAACGTTCACCAACATGTTATGGGTGAGAGCTGTTTTTTTTGGTTTTTTTGGGGGGAGGGGGGGGAGAAGGATTTTATTAAAAATGTGTACATAAACACGACAAAATTTAATCAGGAGTGGATATTTGGAATGAAAAGTGAAATCTCTACCGAAATGGAAAACATCTTGGCGTTTCTGCGTGTGATGATGGCGTAGCAACGAATCAAAGGCTGGCAACCACAAGTCAGACACACACACACACACACACACACACACACACACACACACACACACACACACACACACACACACACACACACACACACACACACACACACACACACACACACACACACACACACACACACACACACACACACACACACACACACACACACACACACACACACACACACGTATATATTATAAATAGATACATATTGCTTTTAAAAAGCCTTTACTATCCTTTCTTTCAGCTAAACTTTAAATCAATTCTCCTGTTCACCCAGCTTTGACTGAATAATTCTTTTCTTTGTTCCTTATTTTATAAGTTTTCTTTTATAAGGGCAATGCCCTCTGGTGCAATTAATTGTGGATCATGTGCAGACAGGTAAGATTAGTTTTGGAGTGGATTAAGATGTGGTCCTAGGTAAGATGAGTTTATCTTGTCACCATGTTCTGCACATACATAATGGGGCAAAAGGGCTGTTCCTGCGCTGTGCAGTTATACAGTATGTACTATGCTGTATGTGTGGCCATTACAAAGCTACCTCTGTTTTTACTTCCTTCATCAACCCGGTGGAAGTTGCAGGGGTAAGATAGCTAAAAAGTAATAAGTATCAAGGGGATGTACCATTGTCACCAGCTCCAATTATCTAGTATTCTGACTTGCTCTTTCACTGTCTCAGTGACTGATTTCCTCATAAACTGAGCAAAAGCATTTACTGCATGACTCTCTCAGGCGTAAGGCCATTACTGAGGCTTTTAATCAAAATCACATAGTGGCAATTACATGGGGATCTGGAGACTAGATGTACATTCTTTGGTATTTAAGAAGGTTCGAGCGTTTGTGTGAGAGAACTGTCATTGGGCTTTTAAATTAAGCACAAACGGAGGTCAGTTATTTACCTTGCATGTTCTGGTGTAATCACATTAAAACGAGGATTGAAGATGAGGTGAAATACGATGTTGAAATCAACCAGCATTCCCTGAATAAGCCTTGTCTTAAAGCATTTACCATGTCATGGTGCGGGCTGTGCCAAATGATTATCACTGATATGCATTTGTAATGTTGACTGCGAAGATGGATGATTCTGATTGCGATCCTCATTTACTCCATCTTGCAGAGTGTGGTCACGCAAGTTGGTGCCATCATTCCAGCCTGCTTCTGAATCTGCCTTCTTGCGATACAATACCTCACCTGTAGCAAGTTCCCAGCTAGAGTGGAGGTCATGTGCGGCTGGATATTTGGAGGCCAATCCTTAAGTCGTCATTGAATCTTTACCTGAAACCTTATGCTAAACATTTATTTAAAGATGTTTAGTTTAATTTAGAGATACAGCACAGAAACAGGCCCTTCGGTACACCGAGCCTGCACTGATCAGCGATCCTCGCACATTAATATTACCTACACACACTAGGAACAATTTACCTTTACACCAAGCCAATCAACCTACAACCCTGCACATCTTTGGATTGTGGGAGGAAACCGATGATCACAGAGCAAACCCACGCAGTCACAATGAGAACGAGCAAACTCCATACAGACAGCAACCATAGTCAGGATCGAACCTGGGTCTGCAGCACTGCAAGCGCTAAGGCAGAAATTCTACCTACATCTGCAAGGCAACTCAACCTTTCGAAATCCAGATCCCGAAATGTGAATTGCTTACCACATCTCAATGGTCAAATTACACTGAAGACAGAGATCAACGACAACATAAACATCCAGGGCATCATTACAGCTTTCAGACAACTCAGATGAAGGACATTCAAAGACCAGCATCTCATGGTCAACATCAAATTTGTGGGCAATTGAATAGTACGATCTTCATTAGTTCATAGGTTCAAAAGTAATAGGAGCAGAATTAGGGCATTCGGCTCTAAACATTGGGACCATTTTTCCTGCAATTATCTTGTACATCAAGTCTACTCCACCATTCAATCATGGCTGAACTATCTTTCCCTCTGAACCCCATTCTCTTGCCTTCTCCCAATAACCCCTGACATCCGTACCAATCAAGAATCTATCAATTTCCGCTTTAAAAATACCCACGGAGTGGCCTCGACAGCCTTCTGTGACCAAGAACCCCACAGATTCACCATTCTCTGACTGAATAAATTCCTCCTCACCTTCCTGTAGGAACGTCTTTTAATTCTGAGGTTTTGACCTCTGGTCCAAGACTCTCCTACTCGTGGAAACATCTGCTCTACATCCACTCAATCTAGGCCTCTGTCTTCATGATTAATGGAAAACCTAATATAGACATTTCAAGAGAATGAAATAGTTGTTGTTCTGGTGACTCCACCTTCTCCACTCAATCCAAATTGGATTTCATTATTTTAAGTTTACTATTATCACGTGTTCTGACATAGAGTGTCGTTTCACATGCTACCCAATCAGATCAGATAAGACTTTACATAAATACAATCAAATTATAGACGAGTGCGATAAGTAGAACCTAGTGGAAGATATAAAATGCAGAATATAGTTCTCAGCATTGAACTATGCTCAGTTGCACAGACAAAGTTCAATATCTGCAATAGAAAGGTGAACCAGAATGTAATAGTAAGATTAAATGAGAACTTACCAGTTTGAAGTTTGATCTTTATTTTATGAGAAGTTACGATGAGCGATTACGTGAAGAAGGCCGTCAGCCCGCATGCGCGCCAATCTTCAAAGCAGCGGTGTGAAATCACAGATAAGAGTTGTTGAACTAAAATAGTAAGATTAGAGCTGACTAGAACTTCCAGAAGATCTTTATGTTAAGAGAGTCGGGAGCGGAGGGCACGTAATTGCTCATCGTAACTCCTCATAAAATAAAGATCAAACTTCAAACTGGTAAGTTCTCGTTTAATCTTACTATTTTACTTCGGAGTCACGTGACTGACTACGTGAAGATTTTGAAGCTCTGTGATTTCATGCCGTGGAAAAATGAGTCCACACAAGCACAACTGCATCAGTTGACCACAGATAAGGAAAACATTCTTAAAGCATACAGACATGACATAGATTTAAAACATGCTGGTGCTGATAAATGAACAAACAATAATAATAGTAACCCCTCTAATCCGGGGGAAACTATAAAATAGAACCTAAAATAGAGTTGGCAAATACCCCTGGTCTGGTAATGGGTTAAAATAAAATGTTTGGAACTTGTTCGTTAAACCATCCTGCAATCGGCAGGATGCGGTCCCAAGGACCGTACACAAACCTTGCTGCTGATGTTGTAGCAGCCCTGGTGGAGTGAGATAGAAATTAGTATCTACTCCTGTATAAGCCAAACCCCAGTTTTAACCTCCTGGAGATGGTCTGAACTGATACCTTCTTATGAGGTTATTGTCCCTAACAAACATTGCTGGTATCAGAGCCTCTAATTGAATTGAACTGAATTGAATTCCTTTATTGTCATTCAGACCTAAGGCTCTAGGTGACCTTGATGTAATGTTGTAATATGTGATTATACATAACCGAAAGGTGCATGGTGAATGCCATGAGAACTAGTTTGACCTGACACCCCTGGGCTGCCCTGTTTAACTAAATTGAAACATGAAATATTATATTATTAGCAGGTGTACCCATCCTGTCCAGTCGCAATTGTTGTACTGACTGGACCCATTGCATTGAATATAGCACCCAGGGAATAGCTACCTTATGAGAGCCGAACCAAAGATCGGGATATGGCTGGAGCCCCCTGGTGAAGTAGTGTTAACACAATGGCAATATCCCATACTCCCGTGTACTTGGGTCTGGGAGAACTAGTGTTAAAGATATCCTAATGAACTGGATATCAGAGGGTGAGACCCGACAGAACGGGTCTGCAGCAAATATGATGAGAATGCACATTGGCACAATTAATGGGACTATAACTAATTTATTGTCCAGGACCCATTTAAAATGAAGCCTACGACGTCAGTGTCCATGCCGTAATGTGTAACATAGAATTTAAACAGAACGCTCCCATTTCCTGAAGAGTAAATGTCCTGCTTTATTGGTGCCATCCCTGCACTCTGCAGTGAGCACAACATGGATCGGTCTGACAACTCAAGCCGCAGGAGCTGTCTTCTCAGATTCTGTAAGGCAATGAATTGATTAATTATGCAGAGGCTGGTTCCCCAAGTCCCAGGCTGAACCAGCAAAGTTTTATGTTTAGAAAACCCATATAAGGTTCTACTATAATTCCCAACATTTGTGGGAAACCATGGCTACATAGGGCAGTCAGACAGTACGAAAACCCTGAAGCGGGATCTTGCTGAATTATTGCAAGACCCGACTGATGATGCAAAATGGAGCAACAACATAAAATAACATTCCTCCCCCCATGTAACATAGAAACATAGAAATTAGGTGCAGGAGTAGGCCATTCGGCCCTTCGAGCCTGCACCGCCATTCAATATGATCATGGCTGATCATCCAACTCAGTATCCCGTACCTGCCTTCTCTTCATACCCTCTGATCCCCTTAGCCACAAGGGCCACATCTAACTCCCTCTTAAATATAGCCAATGAACTGGCCTCAACCACCCTCTGTGGCAGAGAGTTCCAGAAAATCATCACTCTCTGTGTGAAAAAAGTTTTTCTCATCTCGGTTTAATGGATTTCCTCCTTATCCTTAAGCTGTGACCCCTTGTCTTGGACTTCCCCAACATCGGAAACAATCTTCCTGCATCTAGCCTGTCCAACCCCTTAAGAATTTTGTAAGTTTCTATAAGATCCCCTCTCAACCTCCTAAATTCTAGAGAGTATAAACCAAGTCTATCCAGTCTTTCTTCATAAGACAGTCCTGACATCCCAGGAATCAGTCTGGTGAACCTTCTCTGCACTCCCTCTATGGCAATAATGTCCTTCCACAGATTTGGAGACCAGAACTGTACGCAATACTCCAGGTGTGGTCTCACCAAGACCCTGTACACCTGCAGTAGAACCTCTCTACTCCTATACTCCTTTTGCTATGAAAGCTAACATACCATTCACTTTCTTCACTGCCTGCTGCACCTGCATGCCTACTTTCAATGACTGGTGTACCATGACACCCAGGTCTCGCTGCATCTCCCCTTTTCCTAATCGGCCACCATTTAGATGCTTTCCTGTTTTTGCCACCAAAATGGATAACCTCACATTTTTCCACATTATACTGCATCTGCCAAACATTTTCCCACTCACCCAGCCTATCCAAGTCACCTTGCAGTCTCCCAGCATCCTCCTCACAGCTAACACTGCCCCCCAGCTTAGTGTCATCTGCAAACTTGGAGATATTGCCTTCAATTCCCTCATCCAGATCATTAATATATATTGTAAATAGCTGGGGTCCCAGCAATGAGCCTTGCAGTATCCCACTGGTCAATGCCCGCCATTGTGAAAAGGACCCGTTTACTCCTACTCTTTGCTTCCTGTTGCGAGAATGTATCCCTCGCCACTGTGATGCCACGTCTTACAATTGGTGAATGAGCCTGGATGCAAACATATCGACATTCGGTGTTCCATCGAGCCATAATGCCATAAAACACTTTGTGATCCAACATCCATTCCGTGTTGTCATTGATTTTATGTGATGATACAGCAGCGTCAAATAAGGTTGGGTAAATTATGATAGGATACTTTGACTTGATAGCACCCATGTGACTAACATATGCCACCACCACAGTGTATCAACCTGGAACTGAGCATGCAGACCATGCATATCCGCACAATAACCCTTTAACCCGAGTATGCACCTAGTGTCTATAGGTAGTTGATACCAATAACTGAAGAATGGGTAATTCATGCAAATCCCATCTGCCTCCGTAACGAGAGATGGCATTCGTAATTTTCCATCGTGAGCACTAGCATCAGTCTGAAATATAACTGAAGATTTATTGACCAAACTGCTGGAGCAATGCTGAATATTGTTCGTCCACCATTGTGACTTTTGTGGCTTCAGCTGGTGATAGCATAGGTCTGTTAACAATGACCTATCTGGCACTTGAGAGGTTACTACTTTGCACATTGTAAGCTCTGATAAGGCAAAGGCCCAATTGCGCAGCTGAAACACAGCTGCTATATTGCCAATTACACTTGATGAATAGAAGACTGCTTGATAACAAGGTTATTAGAGGCTTCTAAATATTCCAATCTCTTGACCCAGGGCGAGTCACAAATAAATTAATAGTTAAATGTAAACCCGAATCCCGAATAATCAATAAATGTAGTTGGTATCAACTTAAATTTTACTGGATGGATGAGGAACCTCAATTTCTCAAATCTAGTTGTGGCTGAAACAGTTGAACAAAGCATTTAAAATATCATCCAGATAAGCCATAACAAGTGTTTTTGAGATCTGAGCAGTCCCAGCACTGGTTTAGTAATTTGGCAGATGACCTGGGAGCTGAAGTGGCCCATTTGCAATGCATTAACTGTTATCATAGCTCCGTCCAGATAAATTCCAAATGTCTCCAGGGATCCCTGTGAATGGAACCTGAATAATATGCATCTTTGAAATCGATGCATGTAATAAAGATCCTAAATAAATCAGTTTGTTAGACAGTAACAAAGTTTCATATACTGAAAAATTTATGTTGCACATACGAGTTAATTAATTATGAACCGACATCCTCCATCTTTCATAATGAACAGACTACGCCGGCCATAATTCCGTGCCTGCCTTAAATTACAACTCTGGCCCGATTCCTGAGCCTGTCTTGAAAGGTGATCCTGGCCATAATACTGAGCCTGCCTCTAAAGACAAGTCTGGAAGGCCCTGGCCGTAATTCCAAGCCTGGCCCCAATTCCAAGCCAAGCTTGGTACCTTTGTATACTGTGCAATAATAACCCAATCTCACATTATCTTATTAGTATATAACTGATCTGAATTTCATGTTATCATAATCTTTTGTACAAAACCAATTGTAAATATTACCAACTTGTAAATGGTCCGCTTACCTCATGTTTCAGAAGAACCAGACCCACCTACCTCCATGGTTACTGGTGGTCTATGGTAAGCTGATGTGGGTTCTATTCCCATCCTTGATTGGAGAGTAGGAATGGTAGTGTATGTGGATTCCATATTTCCTGAGACCGGTTTGGACCTTGGCCTGAAAGCCTCTGCCCAACTTTCAAGCTGCTACCAACGTCAGTGAACTGCTTACTGCCAATGAGGCGCGGGAAGTACCCTGATCAGTCCGCCAGCTTTACCTTCCTCATATACCTGTTGGATAAGTCTTACCTGAAGAGAAGGTTCGGCGGCTGGTTTAATTTCCTCCAGAACGCTGTGAGGCAGAGGCGATGGTAGAAGAGCTCCAAGTCATGGTGGGCGCAGAACTCATTGAGGTGGGGATGGAGGGGGACAAAGTTAACGCCTCTACTGAGGACCAACTGTTCGGTGTTGGAGAGAGGGGGGTCAGGGGGGATGTTGACCACATGGCAGGGATGGCGGTTGGAGCCGGAGGAAGGCAGAACTGAGGCCGAGGTGATATCTGATGGGGGGGGAGGTGGGGTGAGAGGGCTGTAGTGTGGGTAGGGAAGAGCAGGGGTCACATAGTTAGAGGGGGATGGGGAAGACTCAGTGGAACTGCCACTCAGGTTAACAAGGCTGGGCAGACTAGCACTAGGACCCAGTGGAGCCAAACCCAGGAGAGTGGGAGTTAGTAGCGTGGAGGCTTCAGGCCCAGTGCAGGGTCCAGGCTCCAGGTAAGGCGATGGCTGCGGGTTGCTGGAGGGCAGTGGAGTGGCGAGGGTTGGCAGACCCGATGGTAGGAGTCCGCGGGCAGTAGAGTCGGGGTCGGCAGGCGATGCTTGGGAGGTCCCGGTGGGCGGATGGTCAGTGTGGCGGCGCAGATTGGCCAGCCTGGTGAGGCAACGAGGTGACTAGGGCGCGGTGCGGCAGCCATGTTCGGAGAGCCCCGTTCCTGCCGCGCTATTCAGTAGGTCCGATCCGGTGGCGATGTTGGATGTGCGCAGTGCGGCGGAATTGTTGGCTGGGCCCAGTGCGAGGTGGGTCGGCCAGGTGCGGATGTGAGGTGGATAATAGGCCCCCAGTGTGGATGCGAGGTGGATAGGCCCCCAGAGTGGATGCGAGGTGGATAGGCACCCAGTGCGGATGCGAGGTGAATAGGCCCCCAGTGCGGATTGGAGGTGGATAGGCCCCAGTGCGGATTGGAGGTGGATAGGCCCCCAGTGCGGATTGGAGGTGGATAGGCCCCAGTGCGGATTGGAGGTGGATAGGCTCCCAGTGCGGATTGGAGGCGGATAGGCCCCCAGTGCGGATGCGAGGTGGATAGGCCCCCAGGTGCAGCGGCGAGGTTCGGCGGGGAAAGGGTTAAATAAACTACATACCTTTTGCTTTGTCCTGCACTTCCAATGATCCAAGGATCTGTGGAGCAAATTCCTCTCCACAATATAAACCTCACCTGCAATTTAATCCCCGCCCACTAAAGCCTCCGGAATCGCAAGCACCGCACGAGCCACCGATGGTAGGTTTTGTAACAACGCCACTATCTCAAACGTTTAACACACCTTGGTGCAGCGAGCATAGGCCCCCCTCGATCTTGAGGCCCTTTACCTAAGCTTGTCTAGCTTATACGTAAATCCAGCCCTGGGAATGAAGGATGATCTTCATGGATCTTATATGGATGGGAAGGGAATGGAGGGTTATGGTCTGAGCGCAGGTATATGGGACTAGGGGAGATTATGTGTTCGGCACGGACTAGAAGGGTCGAGATGGCCTGTTTCCGTGCTGTAATTGTTATATGGTTATATGGTTATATATAGTTATATCTTAATGAAGCATACAGGATCCCGATGAACCAATCTTGACTGGGTAGATGTTTCCACCAGTGGGAGAGAGCCAAACGACCAGACATCATTACAGGGTGAGGGGTTATCCTTTAAAACTCCGTTGCCTTGGAATTAATCTTCAGCTAGTTAGTTTTTTGTCACATGTACCGAGGTACAGTGAAAAGCTTTTGTTGCATGCTAACCAGTCAGCAGAAAGACAATACGTGATTGCAATCGAGCCATTTGCAATGTGATACATGATAAGGGAATAATGGCCCACCGAGTCTGCACCAACCACAATCACCCAGTACACTAGTTCTATCCTGTACTCTTGCCAATTTACACAATCCAATTAATCTACAGACCTGATAAACACAAAACGCTGGAGTAACTCAGCGGGACCGGCAGCATCTCTGGAGAGAAGGAATGGGTGACGTTTCGTGTCGAGACCCTTCTTCAGACTGCATGTCTCTGGACTGTGGGGGGAAACCGGAGCACCCAGAGAAAATGCGCACGGTCACAGGGAGAATGTGCAAACTCCATGTGGAATCAAACCTGGGCTTCTGGCGCTGTAAGGAAGCAACTCTATTGCCGCACCATTGTAAGATAGTTTCAAATGCACTGGCTGGGGATTGCTGAAGTTGACCCCAATGAGCATTAAGCGGACTTCATCCAGCATCTGTTCCAGGAACGCCTGTTCGAACAGCAAACACGGGTGATGCCCGTCCATCAGGGCCAGCATCTTTGCCATGATGGTGGACGGATGCCAATCGCCGACACTGTCCATGTGGAGGATCTTCTCCGCCCTGTCTTTATAGCTGAGACCAAAGGTATGTAGCAGTAGGGCCTTCAAACCTTCGTACTTTTCTCCAAAGTGAAAGGTTAATTGAATTTTTGTTTTTGTTTGACACGAGATAGTCTGTGTGGATGAAACCTTTGTTCCACAACACATCACAGTGTGGAACCCACGGTGTAGTCTTTTCAAGATAACTTACAGATTAACAGATTGTCTCTGATAGTGCAGTCATGAAGGACACTGAATGCCAAGGGTCTCTTCCCCTACAGAATCTGACCCTCTTCATCCTTCCCCTTCTGGCTATGTTAGAAGAGCTCCAGAAAAGGCCAAATCCGATCAATGCTGGTTGTCTGGGGACAACTGATAACAAATACTCAGCTCAGTTCAGTTTAGTTTATTGTCACGTGTACCGACGTACATTGAAAAGCATTCTGCAGACTTTCAACAGGCTAGATAGCATCTATGGAGGGAGATACAGAACCAGCATTTCAATGTTTCTCTCCTGCTGCCTGACTGTCTGAAAATTTTAGCCATTTTCTGTTTTATTTCAAGAGAAATGTCCGCTTATTTACATTTGCAGAATTAAAACTTTGAAGATCGAGTCACATCTTTCCATTGAAATGCATAAAATACTTTTTTTTTGCAAGATCCCAGAAGGAGTATTTGTTTCTCGTTTTTATAAATAGATTTAGTCTTAGAAGGCACAGGAAGTCATATTCACCAAAGATAGACACAAAATGCTGGAGTTACTCAGCAGAACAGGCAGCATCTCTGGTGAGAAGGAATGGGTGACATTTTGCGTCGATGCCCTTCGTCAGAGTCACCAGTTGCATTTCTCATGTTATTTTATAGAGCAGCAGAACTACCAGCAAGCAGAACTGATTAGATAAAGATTTATTTACACGTACCTACCACTTACTGCAATTCCAGGCACCAACCACTATTGCAGCCATTACATTAATAAAGCTCTCAAGAATCATAGTTACACCATTGTGTGTTTGTTCATCTGAGGTACCATATCATAATGATATTTGTAATTGAATATATCTCTTATAGTATGCAATTAACTGGCAGTATTAAATGTGTGCCAAACATTACATGCAATAATATCAATAGTATATTTTTCAAAATATATTTATTGAAAATGATTGTACAATTGCCAAAAAGCTCCAATATTGTTTTTCTTTATGATTGTAATGAAATTTCAAGTATTTCATTAAAATTTAACACAACATGCAAAAACCTGCTTTAGAATGAAAGTGGATTTTATAAAGAGTAGTGGAAATAGCTGAGAGAAGATATCTTTGTGTTTATATGCAGTTGTCTATTAATACAGAGATGACTAGTTGTTTTAAAAGATCCTTTATTTCCTTTATTTTTGAGGGGGACGAATAGTTAAATAAGCCTTGAATCATCTGGAATGTATTAGAAATGACTCGTCTCAAATAACGACTCGACAAAATCCATTCTCCCAGTTACACAAACATTCTCAGTTTGATTTAAATTTTGGATTAGTTTTATAAAATAATTCAAGATCTTTTTAAACATTTATTTTTCCTGTGGTAAATAATTTGAAACTGCTTATTGCTGAAAAATAACAGTAGCCAGCCATTGCAAACATATTTTGTGGGAACTGATGGGCATTTGAGCGTGAATGGGTTGCAAGGAGATAGTGAGGAATTCAAATGAATGGAATTGCTCTAAGAGCCAGCAGACATTGGTCTGAATAGCCTCTTTCCCCATCATACAAAATCATGAGAAATATTCACATATAGCACCGAAACAGGCCCACTAGTCCAACTAACCCTCGCCAAACCATTTATGCAGGTCCCATTTGTCTGTATGTGAAACATACATCTGTAAACATTTCATCTCCATATATCTGTTCAAGTGTCTTTTAAATGCTGTTATAGTGCCTGCATCACCTATTTCCTCATGGCATCGTACCTGCATCACGTATCTCCTCCAGCAACACCCTCGGAGAAGAAAAGTTTGCCTTGGGTTCCTTTTAAATCTTGTCCCTCTCACATCATAAACCTATGTCCTTTGGTTCTTGATTCCCGCACCCTGGGTAAAAGACTGTGCATTCACCCAGTTTGTTCATAGTCATAGATTGATAGATTGATGCAGTGTGGAAACAAGCCATTTGACCTAACTCGCCCACACTGGCCAACAATGTCCCAGCTACTTTAGTTCCACTTGCCTGTGCTTGGTCCATGACCTTTCAAACCTGTCCTATCCACGTACCTGTCCAACTGTTTCTTAAATGATGGGAATGTCCCAGCCTCAACTACCTCCTCTAGCAGCTTGTTTCATACACCCACCACCCTCTGTGTGAAAAATGTACCCCTCGGATTCCTATTAAATCTTTCCCCTTCACCTTGAACCTACAGTATGTCCTCTGGTCCTCAATTCCCCTACTCTGGGTAAAAGACGCTGCATTTACCCAATGTATTTCTCTCATGATTTTGTACACCTCTATAAGATCTCCCCTCATCCTCCTGCGCTCCATGGAATAGAGACCCAGCCTACTCAACCTCTCCCTGTAGCTCACACCTTCTAGTCCTGGCAACACCCTCATAAATCTTTTCTGAACCCTTTAAAGCTTGGCAATATCTTTTCTATAACATGGTGCCAATAACTGAACACAATATTCTAAACGCAGTCTCACCAACGCCTTATACAACTGCAAAATGACCTCCCAACTTCTATACACAATTCCTGTAGATATTTATGAGGAATTCTTCAGATCTGACCATGCACCACAAATGAACCTTCACCAGGATTGTGGCTAATTTCCTGTAAATGTTGTGTAAACATAGTGTTATATTGTTACAATTGAAACTGGGTTGTAACATGCAAATTAAGTGCATGACGTGGTAAGGTCATATGATCTAGTTAACACAAACAGTTGCAGAATGAGAAGCCTGCTGAACACTGTACTAGTAAAAGAGAACTATGACACAAAGTGCTGTCACTGTTCTATGTCTTGAAGATAGACCTGAAAGCAACACAAAACATGACACATGGTGGCAGCAGTATACGACGCACGAGTGCTAAATGTACTTTAATCAGCTACCGAAGACTGAAATGTTCAAGAAAAGATGAACAATTAAAGCAAAACTGGAAACATATAATTGATTCAGTGCCTTCATGACTTAGCAAGGTCAGGAAAGATAAGAATGTTTACCCACTCTTCGACATCCTGCTGTGGAGCCAACCACTCTGCCTTGTCAAACCTCGAATCACTTTGTTCACTGACCATGAAAACACTCTAATACTTCTGTAAATATGTATTTATTTACTTACCTGCACTCTGATCCTAACACAAGCAGATAATGTTTTCCTAATTTGTCATCTTGACTAGGACGCTAGGTTCGATAAGTAAACGTCTGCCTGTATAGTTATTCACACATCTGTCCTTCTCTCTGTTGGTAAATTGTGTTAGGGAGGAGCAAAGGACTTAAGCTAATCACCCAGGGATCATTTTTGTGGAGTTGCTCATTGACAAATGCTGTGCTCGTGATGATGAAAGTTCAATGTTAACTTTACCACTTGATATGATCAGCATGGGCATTTGTTGCTGCGCTATACTGCTCAATGTGCAGGAAGGAACTGCAGATGCTGGTTTAAACTGAATATGGACACACAAAGCTGGAGTAACTCAGGGGGACAGGCTGAGTCTGAAGATGGGCCTCGACCTGAAACGTTACCCATTCCTTCTTTCCAGAGATGCTGCCTGTCCTGCTGTTATTCCAGCATTTGCTTCTATCTTCTACACTATGTACATTGTTCTATTTCTATGTACATGGAATGAGCAATTTCTACATATATTCTCTTTGATAAGAATGAATTCATTTACATGGAGGTGCAGAGTTATTTAAATTTAAGATTGAGATTATTTGATTTTGGGAGATAAGGTCACTCGTAGATCTGACAGTATTCTCTCCTTTGGGTGTCACTCTGATCCTTTGAACTGGCTGACTGTCAAGGTGAGGCCAATTCCCTGCATCATTGGTGTTGGTTGGCCACTTGAACCTTGTCAGCCTCCACTTTATCAAACCCAGGCATTCGAGGCAAAGGGGGATCAATAACAACAACGGCAACCAAAGATAGACATGAAAAGCGGGAGTATCTCAGCAGGACAGGCAGCATCTCCGGAAAGAAGGAATGGGTGACGTTTCAGGCCGAGACCCTTCTTCAGATAACAACCTCCTAGTTGTTGTCATTAACTGTATACGCATCCCCTTACATTCAACCTCCCAAAGTGCAACACCTCACATTGACCCCGGTTAAACTACATCTGCCATTTCTCCACCCATTTCCACAGCGGGTCTATATCCAGCTGTATCTTCTGACAGCCTTCTTCACTGTTTGCAACTCTTCCAATTTTGAGGTTGTCTGCAAACTTATTCACCAACCCTGCTACATGTATGAGGAAGATTGGGACAGACCCAAGATCATCAGTGCCACGCGGGAAAGAAGGCCTAGACAGCCGGCGCCTCTACCAGAGGCTAAGAGTGAGTGGCCGGGACAACCCTGAGATGCCTTAACCTCTTCCTGCCCACATATGACAAAGGACTGTGCCCACACACACACACACACAGGCCACCAGGATAATCCAGAGCCGCCAGGAGCAACCCTGTTGCGTCGGCACCTCCTCTTGATACAAAGGTGAACTGCAGGAAGAAGCCTGATATTGCCATGCCTCCTCCTTTGAAGACCAAGACTGAGCAACTGGGACAAGCTTGAGATTGACAGCATCATCACACATGCGCTCAGATGGAGAGGACCAGTGGCCCTACGGTCCTTGACTTTCTTACCACAGTAAATAAAGTAAACTTTTGTTTTTTTTAGTTTAATTTAAAGATACAGCACGGAAATATGCCCTTTGGCTCAAGAGTCTGCACCGACCAGCGATCCCCGCACATTAACACTATCCTACACCCACTAGCAATTTACACTTATACCAAGCCAATTAACCTACAAACCTGTACGTCTTTAGAATTGTGCAGGAAACTGAAGATCTCGGAGAAAACCCATGCAGGTCACGGGGAGAACATACAAACTCCGTACAGACAGCATCCGTATTCAGGATCGAATCTGGCATTGTGAGGCAGAACATCTACCGCTGTGCCACTGTGCTGCCCTAACTATGCGAGTTTACCCTACTGCGAGTGTTGGTGTGATCATTATTGAACCGCGCCATAATTCCCTGTTGCTGTATGTAAATGCACGATGTCTTCACTACTGTTTTATTACTATTAACAATACTCAGATACATTACTGCCCTAGCTGTCCGTGGTCTGTCACCGGAGCTAGAGAGCGATCTAGAGGTGGGGAGGTTACAATTATACTGGTGAGATGGGGAGTGGTTAGTAATGGTGAGGTCACTATGTTAAAGGAACATGCACTAGTCTACATCCTTTCCCTTGGAAACAAAGCAGGACAGCAGTGACAGGGCGACCACGACTCATACGCTACAAGCAGTTAACCGCACACACAGGCAGGCAACAATTAAACAAATTCCCTGTAACGTACGGGTGGCTTGACCAACCGCCCGGAGCGAGTGCGCAACTCGCCCTCCCCTTCCTCTGCAGGAACAACAGGAACAGGAGCAGGGGCAGGAGCGGGAGCGGTAGCGGGAGAACGGGCTGGAGACCGGGGTGGAGAGGAAGGGAGTCGAGCCCGGGGAGGGGAAAGTGACACAGAGGCAGGCAAACGAATAGGCGATGGCGGACTGGCAGCAGGGGAGCAGGGCACAAGGAGCTGAGAGGGCAGAGTTCTGGGTATGCGAGGAGTGGTAGGCAGAGAGGAAGAAATTGGGGGGGGGGCAAAAGGAGCACAAGGGGGTGGAGTCGGCTCATTGACAAGCCGCAGGTGCTGGCGGGAGCGGCGATAGATGGTACCCTCATGGTCAATGAGGTAAGAGCCGACGACTACTGCCAGTCGGTAGTGTCCATAGGAGGACTGCATCCGGATGACTTGACCAGGGAACAGACGCGGAAGGGGACGGCAGGACTTGTCGTGGGAGCGTTTCTGTATATCTTGCTTTTGGGCAATGCGCTCCTGGACGGCAGCAGGGTGGAGGACAGAAGGCACCAAGGACCGCTGGGACACAGGGATAGGTGGGCGCGTGGTGCGGGACATGAGTCGCTGAGCAGGCGAGCCCAGGGCAGGGTCTCGGGAAATGTTGCGGAGGTTGAGGAGGGCCAGGTGAAAATCCGACCGGGAAAGTCTGCAGTGCTCCAGTAATTCCTTGGCACTGCGGACAGCGCGCTCCGCAAGGCCGTTGCTTTGCGGGTACTCGGGGCTGCTGGTGAAGTGACGAAAGTTCCAGGTGGCAGCGTAATCGTGGAACTCCGCACTAGAAAACTGGCTACCGTTGTCCGACTGCAAACTCGCAGGGGAGCCGAAGGTTGCGAAGTGGCGGCGTAGCTTCCCAATGACAGCAGCAGATGTGAGGGAGGTCAGCTGGTCCACCTCGATCCAGCTGGAACAGGAATCCACAAGGACAAGGAAGTGCTTGCCACGCCATTCGAAGATGTCAGTGGTGACTGCCATCCGTGGCAGACCGGGGGCCGGCTGTTGTAGAAGCAGCTGCCGTTGCTGGTGGTGAGAGAGACTATTGCAGGTGGAGCAAGCAGAGACCCTCTCCCGGATGTCCGGGGCCATGCCGGGCCAATAGAACTGGCTTTGTGCCTGGTACAGAGTGGCCTCGGCACCAGGGTGGCCGCTGTGGGCGGTTTGAAAATAGTGGTCCCGCAGCGCGGCAGGCACCACAACCTTGTGGCCCTTCACCACCACTCCGTCATGCAGCACAAGCTCATCGTGAACCAGGAAGTAGGGCACGGCACTGGCCGGCAAGGATGAGCGACGGTCAGGCCAACCACGCCGGATGACGTCGGAAAGCTGCTGCAAGGCAGGATCTTTGGCAGTGTGCTGGACCAGGGACTGCATCTGCTGTGAAGGCACAATATTAACGTTTAACACCATCTGGTCAGACGATTCGTACGGCTGACGAGTTGTGGATGTTAGCGGTGCGCGGGACAGTGTGCCGGTCACGAACATGTCCTTGCCCTTGCGGTACATGACCCGAAGCGTGAAGCGCTGGAGCTGCAGCATCATGCGCTGCAAGCGGGATGAGGCGGCGTGGATCGGTTTATGCAGGATCGTGACCAGCGGCTGGTGGTCGGTCTCGATAGTGACGGTGTTGCCCAGGATGTAATCCTTAAACTTCGAGCAGGCAAACACCACGGCGAAGAGCTCCTTCTCGATCTGGGCATAACGCTGCTCAGCGGGGGTCATGGTGCGAGAAGCGTAGGAGAGAGGCAGCTGCAGGCCATCGTAGAGCTGCAGGCAGGCGGCACCAAGACCGAACTTCGAGGCGTCACAGGTGAGGACGATAGGACGCTGCAAGTCGAAGAACTTGAGAGTGGGAGTACTAACCAGCCTGGACTTCAGGATGTCAAACACCTTCTGGTGCTTCGGGGACCAAGCCCAGGTAGTGTCCTTTTTGATCAGCTCACTGAGGTCGGGAATGAACTTTCCCAGGTAGTTCACCATGCCCAGAAAGCAGGGCTGGGCACGTCGGCGGGTGCAGACATCCCAGAGACCGCAGCCGTCTTCTGCGGGTCAGGCATCAGCCCCTCAGCCGTGAAGACGTGGCCCACGTAGTGACCTCTGGGACGCGGAAGCGGCACTTCTTAGGGTTAAGCTTAAGGTTGATCTCACGAGCCCTGTCCAGGACTTGGCGGAGGTGGAGGTCGTGCTCAGCGACGTCCTTCCCGTATACCATGATGTCGTCAACTATGATAGCACACGGTAGCCCGCAAACAGCTGCTCCATGGTGCGCTGGAAGACCTCACTGGCAGAATTGATCCCGAATGGCATATACGAAGGAAACGGAACCTGCCGAAGGGTGTGCTGACGGTGGACAGGTATGAGGAACGATCATCCAGCAGTATCTGCCAGAAAGAGCTCTTGGCATCGAGGACCGAGAAGACAGTGGCCAGGCCAACCTGTGCAGTGACGTCCTCCACCTGGGGTAGTGCGGGCGCTTGATGGCAAGGTTCAGGTCCTTAGGGTTTATACAAATGCGAAGCTCACTCTTATCCTTCTTTACAGCAACAACCATGGTTGAGACCCACCTGGTGGGATCACTCGCCTCCTTGAGGATGCCCACGGCCACCATGTGGCGCAGAGTCGACTCTACCTTGTCCTTCATAGCAAAGGAGACGCGGTGTGGCGGGCGGACCACAGGCTCGACACCTGGGTCGACAACGATCTTGTAATTGCAGGGTAGCCTGCCCAGCTCGTCGTTGAAACGACAGGGTACTCACGCAGGGGGTCCAGGAGGGTCCGCACCAGGTGGATATTGTGGTGAAAGGAGACCAAACCGAGGTCCTGGCACGCACGGGCACCCAACAGCGTGGTATTCTCAGTGTCCAGCAGATAAAAAGTGAGGGGCCGAGAGGCCTTCAAAACCTTGCAGATAAGGGTTGCCTTCCCGACTGGTACGAGCACACCGCCCCCATAGGCATGTAGATGGGAGTAGTCGGGAGTGAGCTTCTCACCAGACCTTATCTTAGTAAAGAGGCTCACCGACATAACATTTGTAACCGCCCCCGTGTCAAGTTTCGCTGGGAAGGTCGACCCATTCACAGTAACATGCACCGAGGGATCCGTAATCAGCCCACGTGCAGGCAATAATGAGAAAATGCTTGATTCATCATGGGAGGAACTGGTATCAGAATCAGGGAGTTTGTCTGAATAGTGCTGTGAACCGAGCACGCTATCAGTCTCCGCAAGGTTGTTTAGCATTCTCCTGGGGGCAGGAGCCAGATTCTCACGGACCGACATGCGGCTGAAAAATGGTTCAACTTTTTGCAGAAATTGCAAGTCTTCCCCAGCGCTGGCCAAACATTAAACTGGTGGGATGCAAAGTTGCAGTTAGGGAAACGACACGGGCCGCCCCTCGAGGGGGCAGGGGAACCACGCTGGCGCGGCGGACCATCGATCCGCCGGCGGCCAGCAACAACGGCAACGTTAAGGTCCTGAGCAGCAGAGGAAACCACGGAGGCGACAGCCACCGCCATGCGAGAGGCGTGCAGAGCCTCTGTCAAAGTCAGATCGGGCTTCCTTAGAAGTTCAGCCCACAATTTCTCGTCCTGGAGACTGAACACCAGGACGTCCCGGGTCATTTGATCGGGGGTCAGCGCGTCCAGGCAGCAACGCCATGCCAGATGCCGCAGCGCGGCAATGTAGGTGTCAATGTGCTCACTGGGGTTCTGACGCCTGGTGAAAAACTTAAAGCGCTCTAGAATGCAGTTGGTGGGAATGTCGCACAGACCGGTGAACTTAGCCAAAAGACATACCGGGTCCCGAGCATCCTCACCATCATCATATTCAAATGACTCCGATCGTTCCATGGCCTCCGGGCCAGCCAAGTTTAGGAGCAGTTGCGACTGCATTGCAGCGGTGGCATTAGGATGGGCAATGGCAATGTAGTGCTCAAAATCACGTCGGAAGACAGCCCACCGATGGGCAATGTCGGAGTCGAAGACCAGCATATCAGGCTTGCGGTCATGGTAGGGCACTGGAGAGAAACACTCGAGGGTAGGGAACTGGGCGATAAAAATAAATAAAACCCGTTAAACAGGGGGTGCAAGGTACTACTATGGCACCATGTAACGACGAGTCAAAACGCACAATGTCTTCACTACTGTTTTATTACTATTAACAATACTCAGATACATTACTGCCCTAGCTGTCCGTGGTCTATCACCAGAGCTAGAGAGCGATCTAGAGGTGGGGAGGTTACAATTATACTGGTGAGATGGGGAGTGGTTAGTAGTGGTGAGGTCACTATGTTAAAGGAACATGCACTAGTCTACACTGTATAAATTGCAAAACAAAACATAGACGTTTTTCATACAATCAACATAGGCATAACATGCTTCCACAGTGAATATTGCAGAGACACAAAGGCAATCAATCAGCACCAGTGTTTTTCATCCTGAACTGTCAGCATCATCTGCTCCAAATTTTTTTGTAGGTTTTGGGGTATCTAGAATGATCACATGAATACAGGAAGAACTATAAATAAATTACTTGGATGTAAATGTAGATGGGTTGGTGATCAACTTTGCTGACGACCCCAACATTGGAGGAGTTGTAGACAGTGGGGAAGGCTGTAAGAAGATACTGCAGGATGTAGCACAGCTGTGGAAATGAGTGGAGGCAGATGGAGTTTAACCCAAACAAGTGTGAGGTGTTGAACTTTGGCAGATTGAATGTAAGGGGAGAGTATACAGTTAATGGCAAGACCCTTAACAGCATTGATGAGCAGAAGGATCTTGGAGTCCAAGTTCGTAACTCACTGATAGTGTGGGAAAGAAGGTGCACGGTATGCTTACTTTCATTGCTGGGCATTGAAATGTTATTGTTGTTTTGTTCATCCTTCGTAGTCGAAGAAGACCATGACTTCAGTGTTTTTGTTAGTGGGTCCGGAGGTAACAGGTGAGACGGATCCAGGCCCTGAAGGCTCGCCCACATATGGGACACAGTTGGGTGGTTGCTGCAGTAGAAGTTGAAGTGGCTCAAGCCTTGCGCGCGGTGCATTTCCTCTGAGCTTCTGCGGTGCATTTCTTCTCAGCTACACGCGCTTCTGTGGTGATCTTGCTTTGCCCAGTTGGGCAGTACGGGTGCTGATGTCATGACTTGTGCTTAACTTGTATTAAAGTGAGGGAGAGTTGCGCAAATCGACAGCCATATGGGCCTGTCCCACTTAGGCGACTTTTTAGGCGAGTGCAGGAGACTCTGCACTCGCCACATGTTCGCTAGTGTCTCTGGTGAGTCTCCTTCTTGGTCGCGAGGAGTTCCCACATTCTAGGAAATAGTCGCAGCCTCAGTATGATCATCGCAAATTTTTCAACATGTTGAAAATTTTTCTGCGACCAAAAACTTGTCGCCATGGAAATAATCGATAATCCTGTAGTCGTAGGTGCAGTTGTAGTGGGGTCGCCATGTAGTTGTAGGTAGTCGAGGTAATCGTAGGTAGTTTTAGTTAATCGCCTTTGCTGACTGGTCATTTTCATTGGCTCAATGGGGGAAAAAAATGTAAGCAGGTGTTTTCAAAACCAAGGATAACCGACTGGTAATGTTAAATGTCCGCCGAACTTCGCAGCTGTGCATCTCTCCCTCCTTCTCCCTCCTTCTCCTCCCCTCCTCTCCTCCCCCCTCTTTTAAAGGACTTACCGTACACTGTGCTAACCGTCTTAATTACAGTGCCAACCTTCCTGTTCATCGCGGTGTGTGCCTGTATCACCTTGTCTATGCAAGGTGTGAATTTCGGACAGCGCTCCCCCCCCCCCCCCCCGCTTGCCCTGGCCCTCGCATTTGTGATGTGTTTGTGGGTTTGTTTGTGTGTTCCACTCTGACAGTCACATTCCAGTTCCCGGTTTTTCAGGCGGCTGCCGGCCACTTGACAGTCACCGGCAGTTCGCTGAAAAATCTCCTAAGTGGGACAGGTCCATCACTCTCTCGTCCTGGCCTATCTGGATCCAGTGGCAAGACATAGTCAAGACGGCTGGCGATAGGTCAGGATGCAGTGGATGGTCACCAGTGTTCTACACGAACATTGTGCCCTAATTGCGCTCCACGGCGCTTTGCTGGGTCCACCTTCCTACCTGTTGGCCAAATGGTGGTCTCTCCACGTATTCTGCCGGATCCACTCTTCACCTTTCTTGAATAATGTAATAGCCACAAGGCAGTGGAGGTTTACATTTGGTGTTTTCATTCACCCCTCCAGGGTGCTATTCCCTATATGGAGGACGCCTGTGCATGACTTTGTTTAATGTGGGGAGACTGGTGCACAGACAGCCACCCCACGGTCCATGACAGATCTGGGTCATGATCCAGTGGCATGGAGTCCAAGACGACCGGAGAACTTTTTCTGCTGCAGCCTTCATCAATCTTCCGAGCTGTTGCGACGCTCCACTAAGGTCAGCCATCATCCTCCGCCTGTTCCACCATTGATGTATTGGTTGGATTGCTCTTTGTCAGAGACCTCCCCCTCGACCTTATCGCCATGGGTGGCCCTACCAGGAGCATAGCTCCAGACGGTATCGCTCTTAGGATCTCAGGTCCACACAAGCTTCTCCACCATGACAATGTGACAATCCACAGAGAAGAGGGCATTAAAATATATGAGTCAGGATGTCATGATGCAGCTCGCTAGGACTTTGATGAGGCTGCTTTTGGAATATTGCATGCAGTTCTGGTTGCCCCATTACAGGAAAGATGTATAGGCTTTTGAGAGGGTGCAGAGGAGGTTTAGTATTGAGTAGAGGGATCCAGTTGCAGCAAGAAGTTGTATAAAGTTGGATTGCTTTCTTTGGAACATGGGAGGTTGAGGGGAGACATAATAGAACTATATATGAGAGACATAGTTCGGGTAGACAGTCAGAACCTTTTTGCCAGGGTGGAAATATCCAACACAATAGACCATAGCTGTATAGTGGGGGGGGGAGGTTAACGGAGATGTGCAGGGCAAGTTTTTTTACACAGACAGCAATGGGGGCCTGGAACACATTGCCAGGGGTGGTGGTGGATGCAGATACGATTTGGTGTTTAAGAGACTTATAGATAGGCATGCAGAAGTTCATGGAATAGACGGATATGGATCATGTACAGGGTGGAAGAGATCAGTTTAACTTGGCATAATTTTCAGAGTAACCATTGTGGGCCGAGGGAGCCATTCTTGAGTTGTACTGTTCTATATTCTCAAGGAATCAGTCACCTGGCCTTCCAAGCACTCAATGCCCCTATTTTCCACATTGCCCCAACCCTTCTTGTAATCTACCCAGTCCTTAAGTCCTCTGGTCTGCCATTCCCCATCAATCTACAATATGTTCCTTGATCTTTCAAACACTTATTTGCCACCTTGTTAAATGCCTCCTGTGATCCAGCCCTCTGTGGCAATGAACTCCAGAGGTTCACAACAAGGCTGGAAGCAGCAAGTACACCTTTCTAGAATGATAACAGATTTCTAGGTTTGGTGAAGTTTGGAGATGAGGAACAGAAAAATTATGGAGTGAAATTAAATTAGAGTGACAATTTTCAAATGAATGCTACTTAGCTTGGAAACAATATAGATTGACATTACAGGAGGCATGGGACTTCATGCGTTATAAGCTAAGTTAACAATTTTGAATAACTTTGTTTTCAGAAATGGAACTGACCAGGTGTGCATTGGAATTGTTGTATCCAGAGCAAGAAAGGGAATTTCAAAAACAGTGGAGGTGGCTTAATGTAGATATCTCCCCTTTGTGGGCAGGTCCTCAAGATTGAAGATGACTTGGTTCAAATCCGGTATTGGATATATTAATCGGATTATTGAGGCCAATAATAGAGGAGATACCTGACATAGTGCAGCTCCTCAACGCTTATGGTTGCAGGAAGCCATGTATTTTGACAGGTGTTGCCCCAAGCATTTTTATTGGAGTTGATGGAAGGTGATGATTATATCTACTGTGTCTGTCACTCCAACACACTTTCTTACCTTCTTCTGAAGGAATTTCAAACAGAGAGGTGCACAGTGGCACAGCTGGTAGAGCTGCTACCCTACAATGCCAAATACCCTAGTTCAATCCTGACCTTAGGAACCATCAGTGTGCAGTTTTCACATTCTCCCTCTGACTGTGTGGGTTTTCTCCAGGGGCTCTTGTTTTCTCCCACATCCCAAAGATTAATTGACGTCTGTAAAATTGGCCCAATTGTATGCAGAGTGGATGCAAAAATGAGATAACATAGAACCAGTATGAATGGGTGACCGATTGTCAGTGTGGACTCTGTGAGCCAAAAGGCTTGTTTCCATGTTGTATCACTAAACTAAACTAAGTTCTCTTCTTCTATACATGTTTGACCCCCAGGAATGTTCAGGACACATTTTCAGGCTTTCATCCAGGTTGTATGTCTTCTGTCTGCAGGAAAATCCACTATGTCCTTGGAAAGAAGGATTCCATACAGTGATTTGGGAAGCAGATGGATGGCCACTGGAAGAAAACTATGCAGGAGTTTTCTGGTGATGACTTTCCTGTTGCAGATGGAAAACATGCAGTCTGACTGAAGGCATAGAGCTGTGATCCAGAACTTGCCTAAGAGTCAAAAGTGATAAACTGTTTGAAATGCTTTCAGATAAAAAATACGAGGGTGGGATGGAGTGTGTGTTTTAGGAATGGAATTGGACGATGAAAGGGTCGAGACAAATGGTGGATCAGGGTGTTTTCAACATGCAGGCTAATTTGCAGTTAACCCCATTATAATTTTAATAAAACCCTGCAGGCAGTTTAGAAAAAAAAAATAGACAGGAAGTTGTTGAGTCATCAGTGACCAAAGATGATCCAAGGTAACTGAAAAGTTACATTAGACTTGATTATTTTGACAATTACTTTAAATTATTTTTGAGCCGTGGTTAAAAACATTTATCATAAAGAAAATGGCAATACATAAACCAGGTAATACAATTGTATACAGTACATTAATTCACTGCGTACCAATCTTTATATTTTGGCATTAGGCGAGCATTAGACCTTCTTTCATTCATGAATGACTTACATTACCGTGATGGACATGCATTAAACGGTAGGAAGCCATTTGGAATTTGAGTATGCAGTTTTCCCCTTATTATGCTTCCTGTTTACTTAAGCATATTGGAAAGCAATTCTGGCCAACAGTTGGTGATTACATTTTTTATAAATGGGTTTGCTGCAGAATTGTAAACAGCTGGCTGCACAAAGATGGTGAGTTGTTCACTGCTTGAGGGGTACTTTGCATTGACTGGCCATAGAGAGGCATTTATGAAGGTTTCAATCAGACCACCAGCAAATTAATTAGAAAATAGTGTATGCATCTTTCGATCTGATTTAAAGAAGAGAATGTATGAGAAAAATATTTATTCTTCATGGAAATGAATCATATGGCCCATCGTATAATATGGCACAAATTTCCTTGCAATTTCAAGTATATATTTAGTGTAATTTTCAGGCAAATTTTCCGAGGAACATTTGGCTCTAATTTGGGAAGAACATTTGGAAAAACTGCAGCAGCAGCCTTGTGACTACTCATTATGCAAACGTAAGGAACTGTAAATGCTGGTTTACACAGAACAACCACAATTATATTGGAACAACTAAATGGTCCAGGCAGCATCTCTGGAAGATTTTAGTTTAGAGATACAGTGCGGAAACAGATCCTTCAGCCTACCAAGTCCACACTGACCAGAGATCCCCATACATTATCACTATCCGACACACACTAGGGTCAATTTACACCTCTACAAAGCCAATTAACCTACAAACCTGTATGTCTTTGGAGTAGTGATGTCACTTGGATAGGTGCTGTTTCTGAAGAAGAATCCCAACCTGAAACATCACCTACCCATGTCTTCTAGAGATAGTGCCTAAACCATAGAGTTATACCAGCACTTTGGGTTTTTTTTTGTTGTGGTGTCTTGGTTGCTTTTGACTAATTGTGATATCAAGACATTGTTCCATTTTGTTTTCAGAGAATGGACAATTAAAAGTATATTATGTATGTGAAGAAACTGAAGATGCTGGCTCATACAGAAGATAGAAACAAAATGTCAGAGTAACAGCGGGTCAGGCAACATCTCTGGTGAAATGGAATAGGTGTGGCAGTGCCTATTGGCAGCGGCTCGACTACAGTCCGTCTGTCTTTTTTTTAATTTTTGTCTCGTTAAATGTATGTCTTGACCCTAGTTTTTACTATATATATATTTTTAGCTGAGTATATGTGGGGGGTGGGGGAACCATTAATCTCTTCCCCCGTTCGGGGACCCGACTTTTTCCCTGTCGGGTCTTCGGTGTCGTTGGGCATAACATCGTGGAGCCAGCGGTGGCCTCCAAACGTGACCAACCTGAGGGCTCCAGTCGCGGAGCCTGTGTACTTGCCATCGCGGAGCTCGCCGACTTCAGAACGGGAAGCGCTGTGGTGGCGCGCGGCTGTGATCTGACTTCGGAGCTTCGGAGGCTCCGGTCGCAAGCCCGGTGGACGGTAACATCGGGAGCTCCAGGTCCCTGGTGGGAGACCGCTTTTCGGAGCTCCCGCAAAGGCAATTTCTCCCGCTGGAATCGCGGGGTTCAAAGGACACAGAGCGGGGCCTAACATCGCCCGCCACAGCCACAGGACTTACTATCACCCACTGGGGGCTTTAACATCGGGAGCCCCAGTTCACCTCGACGCTGCAGTTGGACTGCTGAACCGGGGGAGAAGAACATAGGGAAGAGATAGAACTTTGCCTTCCATCACAGTGAGGATGTGTTGGAGATCCACTGTGATGGATGTTTATGTAAACTGTGTTAAGTGTGGGTCTTGGGCTTTTTTAAAAATGTAAATCTGTAGAAAACGCAATTTTGTTCAAACCAAGCTGTTTGAATGACAATAAACAGCATTTTATTCTATTCTATTCTACATATCGGGTTGGAAGCCAACTTTCGTAAAAAGTATACTGTTAGATTTTCAAATTATGATGATTTTGTGGTTGAAGATGTAATTTTTTTTGCAGATTGCTTTGCAGTGGATGTGCTCACTATTAACCTGGGAAGCATATGGTGCAGCTCAGATGAACTTGGAAGCTTTGTAGAGGAGATGCATTCACAGTTTCAATTCACGCACGAGGCAGTGACTGATGCTATTCCACTGAAAGCAAACCTGTGTAAAATGTCAATAACATGGACAGGAAGACAGACGACTGTGAACTCAACCGTAACGGTGAGCCTCTGTGCCTTTAGCTCCTTTCAAGTAAGCACCAGGTGCAATGGCAAAACTCACCCAGCTGCAACTCACAGATGCACCAAGCGATTAACCGAAACATTGTTCATCATGCAGAACAACTCCATCACTTTGCGTGTGAGACCTGGCTGTGGACTAAGGCTGCAATCTAACGTGCAATAAAGTAATTCCCTGTGTTCAATGCATTATTGATGTACTCACGTGCTTATCCAAGCTCTTGCACACCCGACGATGGCAATTCTTGAACTGCACTCCATCACTATGTGGCTGGCCTCTGACAACAACATGGGATGGGGAAGATGAATGTTCACTGGCCAGTCATCAATCATGATTTAGTTATTTAGGGCAACTTACTGTGCCTGGAATCTCTGAAGGGAAAGATAAGCCATGAGAGTGGTACTTAGAAGACAAAGCTTTCCCTCTGTGACCCTGACCCATCTAACTTTGGCGATAGCTTGTTTCAGCAAGTGCAGCCGCATCCATGATAGCAGCAGGACCACATTGAACACAAAATAACAAAGCTTCTGACTGCTGCACACAGTGTGTGACATCTCCACTTAAGTTTCCATGGACAACAAGGCATATTGGATGTTATCTGACTTTGTTCGCCTAAGTGGTAATCCATTCACCTAAAAATTATATTTATTTATATCATAGAAAAAATGGTCAGTTTAGTCTATCTGTGCCAATTAATGGAGGAAGCAGGCCAAACATTAAATGGGGTAGGAAATACAATGAGAATTGTGATTATGGACCTCCTTTATCCAAACAGCATGGCCCAAAATGCCTGAAGAAACAATTAGACAGGTACATGGATAGGACAGATTTGGAGGGATATGGGCCAAACACAGGCAGGTCAGACTAGTGTAGATGGAACATGTTGGTCCAAACGCAGGCAGGTGGGACAAGTGTAGATGGAACATGTTAGTCCAAACGCAGGCAGGTGGGACTAGTGCAGATGGGACATGGTGGTCAACGAGGGCAAGTTGGGACGAAGGGCCAGTTTCCACACTGTATGACTTTATGACTCTTTGACTGAAGGAAGGTTGACTTGCAAAAATTTGATTTTGAGCCATCAAAGATTAGAAATGTCAATTATTGAGATGAATGAAGAGCCTGATATAAAAAGTACTCCACTGGAGGGAAGAGGGGTAGAAATGTTTTCGGACAGGATAATATTATGAAGTTAGAAAAACATGGTGTCATTGATGACACAAAGATGAGTTCCGAACTTCACCAAAAGATGCGGATAGATTAGTTCAGTTTCAGACCAATGCCAAGGTGTGGAATTGAGTCAATTATTGGTTTGTGACAGCAATCAAAGATGATAGCTTCAACCTTTCCAGTATTTAGTTGGAGGGTAGCAATGCGTAATAGAGCAAACAGCTTGGCACGTTAGTCACATTCAGGAGTAATGGGGAAAGGCAGAGATGGATGATGCCAGTTTGGAAATTGGAAACTAATGTTCAACTTCAAATATTAAGAGTTTGCATTGTAGTTGGAGATTTAAAATGTAAATTATAAACAAAATAAAATTAAATAAATCTGGAATCCAAAAGGTCATTTTAATAATGGAGATCATGAAACTCCTGGATTGTTATATAAAACCATATGGTTTATTGGTTTTCTTGTGAGAAACTAATCTGTTATCCTGCCCTGTCTAGCCACATGTGATTTCTTCGCTGCCGACTGGAATGCTCCAGTAAGCAATGTAATTCACAGGCGTTTAAGGATGGACAATAATTGCTGGCATAACTGTGAGGCTCATATAATGTGAATGAGCACATTTAAAATGTTTATTCGATCTCATTAAAAATGTCAAACCTGATCCACAAACTACAATAGAGAAAACTGCGATCTTGAAAACGGGTGTCAGGCATTATGGGGAGAAGGCAGGAGAATGTGGTTAGGAGGGAGAGATACATCAGCCATGATTGAATGGCGGAGTAGACTTGATGGGCCGAATGGTCTAATTCTGCTCCTACCCCTTATGATATGATCTGATGAAAATAAATCGGGCTTCTAGCCTTTGAATCACCAAATGGTGCTCTGGAAACATGATGTGATTATAGTGGCGGGATGGTGTTGAGGTCGAATGAAGGTGGAAAGCACCCGAGTAGTTTCATTGCAATCTCGATGTATTTCAACCACTTGACTTCCGACACTACCCTAGCCACTTTCACTCAGGTTATTGACTGTCCCACCAGGGATATGAAAACATAGGGCCTGCTGCAATGTTAAAGAGGTGTACAGCAACATAGCCCTTCCGCCACTGGGAAGATCCGACCACAAACTGGTTTACCTCCTATCCAGGTATAAGCCAGTGGTCCAGAGCCTGCCTGTGACCACCTCCTCACTGACCTTGTGGTCACAGGCAGCCTCCTGACCATTGGCTTATACCTACTGGGCTGTTTTAAGATTACAGACTAGGAAGCACTCTGTTGGCCCCATGGGGAGGACATTGATGGACTTACGGACTGTGTTACCAGCTACATAAAGTTCTGTGTGGATAACATTGTCCCTGAGGAGACTGTACACTGCTTCCTCAACAACAAGGGTCACCAGTGACATAAAGGCCTTTCTCAACCAGAAGAAGAGGGCCTTCGGGAATGGTGACAGGGAGGAGGTGATACGGGTGCAGAAAGACCTGAAGGCAAGACTGAAACCGGGCATGGATGACTACAGGAGAAAGTTGGAGCTGAAATTTCAGCAGAACAACATGAAAGATGTGTGGAGCATTATGAAGAGCATTACAGGCTACAAGATGACCAGTGGCCTGGGGAGAGAAAGCAATCAGGACTGTGCCAACAAGATAAACCTGTTTATTAATAATTTGGTGGGACGTTTGCCCACCCTTCCCCCTGCTCCCCAACATACTCTCCCCCTCAATCTGCATGGTCCACCTCCTCTGCCCTTTCTTTGTCACGCCTGCCCATCAAGGCTGAGCAGTTGAGGAAGGAGCTGAGCAGGCTCTGTCCAGGCAAAGCCACGGGTCCCGATGGTGTCATCCCTAGGATGCTCAGGGTGTGTGTCAGCCAGTTGTGCGGAGTACTCCAGCATATCTTCAACCTGAGCCTGAGTCTGGAGAGTGTTCCTGTGATGTGGAAGACATCCTGCCTGGTTCCTGTACTAAAGAGGACACACCCCAGCTCCTCCAATGACTACAGACTTGTGACAGTGACTACACACATTATGAAGTCCCTGGAGAGCGACCCCTGGTTAAACCCTACCTGGACCCCCTGCAGTTCGCTTACCAAACAAGCTTGGGGGTTGAGGAAGCCATCATGCACCTGACCCATCATTCCTATGCTCACCTGGATAAGCCAGGAAGCATTGTGAGAGTCCAGCACATTGTGTCCGTCTTCGGTAATTGGATTTCATGTTATCTCTTATCCATCTGTTACATCGTTGTAACTTCGCAAGTGTCACATGTTGTTCAATCAAGTATTATGTGGTTTTCCATGTTATAAAATGCTTCCTACATATATCGAAGAAAACACATTAATCATTAGAATTATATTCCCCCACATATCTCATTGCCTATTTATTCTTAAGCTTCATAACCACCAAGGGTGTTCTCGCAGTATCGCATGAATGATAATCTTAACTCATTATCATTCATAAAAACATATTTTTAGAGCCAAGTATCGCTGAATCATCATGTAGACTGGCAAAAAATTATCTCCACAGTCCAGTGGAGTTGGACAGCCTAATCACTATCATGGCATTTGGACAATCCCCCATTAAAATTTCACACTTCATAGCTGCATTATCAAAATATGAATGCTTTATGCTGATTAAAATTCTCCTTAGCTTAAAGAATGATGTGTATTTATTACAAATGCTCGATGACTGGCTGATCTTGTTTGGAATATATAACAAATCTGAGGATCATGTCTCAAAATTGTGTCTGCATGCATCAACATTTGGTGATTAGTAAGAGAAGGCAAACATCTCGAGATTCAATAGGCAACCCGACTAAGTAATTAAGGTGAATTTGGCAGGTCATGGATAGATTTTGCAGAATGATGCAAATGCATGCGTTAAAATGTTTCTATTTTAAATTTATTCAAATAATCAACTTATCCACACTACTTTTGTAATATATAGATGGTTGTGCTGCCCAAGTCTTGGTAAATGGTATTGCTAGGTTCTTGATGGTCAGTACTAATAAAGAGCTGATTGGGGTGCTGTATGATTCCATATAACATTTTCTGGGCAGCAACCGATCACACTAATCATTGAACATTAAAGCAATACTGCTTTGGAAGAGTGGCGTAAATCTCCATAAAGTAAGCCGTTAAACTGTTTTGGGAAGTTTTGTTGCAATTGTACCATCTTCTCATCATGAATTTCCTTTCTACTGCCTCTAATGTAACTATTTTTGTTTAGGTAAGGGGACTATAACATAGCACAATATTTATAGTACTGGTTTCAAAGTCGTCTTGTTGAACATCATTGTCTGTAACTTATTTTCACCTGGTCCTCAATTATCAATGGCCTGTTTCCTTTATCATCGTTACTTTTTTTGCATATCTTTTATTAATTTGTTCTGTATCTCTCTCTATTACTGTCTATATTTCTTGTTTCCCTTTCACCTGACTCACAGTCAGAAGAAGGGTCTCGAACCGAAACATCACCTATTACTTTCTTACTGAAGGGCATGACCTCCCACGTCCCCACATTAAACTTCCATTTGCCATTCTTTTGCCCACTCATTCAACCTCATGAGATCATAAGGCAAAGGGGCAGAATTAGGCCATTCAGCCATTGAGTCTTCTCTGCCATTCAATCATGGCTGATCTATTTTACTTCGGAGTCATGTGAGTGATTCCGTGAAGAACCCGTTCAGCACGCATGCGCGGCATTACCTCCAGCAGAGCAACAGCGGCACAGCGGGAGTCGGGCTCTCCCACTATGGAGGTGAAAGAACGGACCGTCAGGTAAGCTGACGTTGGTTTCCTTCACAGGGAGCTGTAAAGAAGTGTTGAAACACACGATGTCTTCACAACTAGTTTTATTACTAACATTTATATTGATACACATTTGTGCCCTAGCTATCCGTGGTCTGTCACTGGAGCTAGAGAGAGAGCTGGAGGTGGGGAGGTTACAATTATACTGAAGATAATGGGGAATGGTTAGTAGTGGTGAGGTCACAATGTTAAAGGAACATGCACGGATCTACATCCTTCCCCTTTGAAAACAAAGCATTACAGTACAACCACGACTCATACACTAGGAACAAACGCGTGCACCGGCAGGAAACAGTTAAAACAGCTAAGCAAATTCCCCGTAACGTACCGGCGGTTTGACTAACCGCCCAGACCGGTTACGCAGGCCGCCCTCCCCCTCCTCCACAGGGACAGGAGCAGGAGCGGAGGCAGGTGAACGAACCGGAGAACATGCAGGAGAGGGAGGATGAGGTGACCGGGGAGGGGAAACGGGGACAGCAGCGGGCAAGCGAGCAGGCAAGGCAGGCGAGGGCGGAAGAGCAACAGGAGACCAGGGCACAAAGAGCTGAGAAGGAAGAGTCCTGGGCATGCGAGGAGCGGTGGGCAGCGAGGAAGGAACCGGTGGGGCATAAGGGGCTGCAGGAGGTGGAGCGGGCTCGTTGACCAGCAGCAAATGCTGGCTGGATCGGCGGTAGATGGTACCGTCATAGTCAACGAGGTAAGACCGCGGAGAGCCGGCAGAGCTGATGACAACAGCCAGCTGGGAGTGTCCGGAGGGGGACCGCATCCGGACCACCTGGCCAGGGAATAGACGTGGAAGGGGATGGCAGGACTTGTCATGCGAGCGCTTCTGGATATCTTGTTTTTGGGCAATGCGCTCCTGGACCGCAGCAGGGCTGAGGACGGCAGGCCGCAGGGACCACTGGGATACTGGGTTCGGAGGGCGCGTGGTGCGGGACATGAGCCGCTGAGCAGGCGTGCCCAAGGCAGGGTCATGGGAAATATTGCGGAGGTTGACGAGGGCCAAGTAAAAATCCGACCGAGAAAGTCTACAATGCTCCAGCAGCTCCTTGGCACTGCGGACGGCATGCTCAGCAAGGCCGTTGCTCTGCGGGTCCTCTGGGCTGCTGGTGTGGTGACGAAAGTTCCAGGTGGCAGCGAAAGCGCGGAACTCCACGCTCAAAAACTGGCTTCCGTTGTCAGGCTGCAGACTCGCAGGAGAGCCAAAGGTTGCAAAGTGGCGGCACAGCTTCACAATTACAGCAGCAGATGTGAGGGAGGGGAGCTGATCCACCTCGAACCAGCTGGAGTAGGAGTCCACAAGGACCAGGAAATGTTTGCCACGCCACTCAAAGCTGTCAGTGGCGACTGTCATCCACGGCAGTTCGGGGGGAGGCTGCTGCAGGAGCGGCTGGTGCTGCTGATGCGGAGAGAGGCTATTACAGGCAGAGCAGGAGGAGGAGACCCTCTCCCGGATGTCCTGTGCCATGCCAAGCCAATAGAACCGGCTCTGGGCCTGGGACAGAGTGGCCTCCACCCCGGGGGGGGCCGCTGTGGGCGGTTTGGAAGTAGTGGTTCCGCAGCGCAGTAGGGACCACAACCTTGTGGCCCTTCACCACCACTCCGTCGTGCAGCACAAGCTCGTCCCGGACCAGGAAGTAGGGCACGGCACCGGCCGGCAAAGATGAGCGATGGTCAGGCCAGCCACGAAGGATGACGTCGGCAAGCTGCTGCAGGGTAGGATCTTTGGCAGTGTGCTGGACCAGGGACTGCATCTGCTGTGAAGGCACAATATTAACGTTTAGCACCATCAGGTCAGACGATTCGTATGGGTGACGGGCAGTGGACATCAGCGGTGCGCGGGACAGTGTATCAGCCACGAACATGTCCTTGCCCTTGCGGTACATGATTCGAAATGTGAAGCGCTGGAGCTCCAGCTTAATTCGCTGCAAACGGGAAGAGGCGGCGTGGATCAGTCTATTCAGGATAGTGACCAGCGGCTGGTGGTCGGTTTCGACAGTGAAGGTGTTGCCCAGGATGTAATCCTTAACCTTCGAGCAGGCAAACACCACAGCGAGGAGCTCCTTCTCGATCTGAGCATAACGCTGCTCAGCAGGGGTCATGGTGCGGGAAGCGTAGGAGACAGGCAGCTGCAGTCCATCGTGTAGCTGCAGGCAGGCGGCACCAAGACCAAACTTCGAGGCGTCGCAGGTGAGGGTGATGGGACGCTTCAATTAAAAAAACTTGAGGGTGGGGGTGCGAACCAGTCTGGACTTCAGGACATCGAAAGCCATCTGGTGCTTCGAGAACCAAGCCCAGTCAGTATCCTTTTTGATCAGTTCCCTCAGCTGTGAACTCAGCTCGCTGAGGTCAGGAATGAACTTCCCCAGGCAGTTCACCATGCCCATAAAGCGCTGCAGGCTGGGCACATCGGCGAGTGCGGACATCTCAGAGACCGCAGCCATGAGAAAATCAAACTCCTGGGTTGCAGATGCTGCACAAACCACTTCTGGGACTGGGATTACCATAACAAACCGTCGACACCATGTCAGCATCCCTCAGAACATCCACTAAAAAACAGCACTTGTCCAGCATCAAAAAATGGGAGAAGTACTGCTTGGATACAGGGACCACCTACTCAACCGCTACAGTTACCAACGTACTGGAATTCCTGGCGAACCTTCACCACGATGAAGGACTTCAGCTACAGAGCCATCAACACAGCTAGAATTTCCCTGCCTGTCTATTTAAAACCAGCTCCAGGACAACAGGCCATGGGGTCCCACCAGCTGGTGGTCAAACTAATGAAGGGTATTTACAACTCTAACCCCTAGACCAAGGTACACCCATATATGGGATGTCAGTGTGGTCCTGACATACCTCAGGGGATGCCCACCAGCCAGATCCCTCAACCTGAATCCATCTATGCTCAAAACACTCATGTTGATGGCACTTGTAGCTGCACAGAGGGTCCAGTCACTACACCTATTGCGACTGGACACCATGCTCACAGCTCCAGACTAGATCTCTGTCATTATCCTGGGAATGATCAAACAGAGCAGACCAGGAACACCTAATTCAGTCGTGGAATTCCGGGCTTACCCGCCAGAAACACGGTTATGTGCCATGACCCTATTTTCCTACATAGACCCAACCAAAATATTCGAGGGAGATGAAAAGCCTTGTGGGTCAGTCATAAAAGACCTTATGGTCGGGTGAGGAGCCATTTCGAGATGCTGGGATAAAAGCTGCTGGGATAAAAACTAACATGTACAAAGTTCATTCCACCAGGGCAGCATCCACGTCGAAGGCTAAAAGAATGGACGTGCCTATAAACCACATCCTGGCTATAGCATGATGGTGGGGGGAAAGACCGTTCAGAAATTTTATAATAAGCTTTTGGCAAAACCTGTTTTATTTGCAGGAAAGATTTTACAGACTGCAAATATTTAATTTAAGCCCAGGGGAGCAATTTAATTTCTTTGTTGTTATTGTTAAAAAATACCATTGTGTTTTTCTACAAACAGATTCATTGGTTGATTACGATAACACACTTCCTCCCTCAAAGACTTTGGCAGTGATGTAGTAATAACTGTTACATGGTTTGAAATCTCAGAGCTTTGAAATCTTCACGGAATCACTCACGTGACTCCGAAGTAAAATAGTAAGATTAAACGAGAACTTACCAGTTTGAAGTTTGATCTGTATTTTATGAGGAGTTACGATGAGGGATTACATGCCTTCCGCTCCTACCCTCAATAATATGGGTCAAGTTCATAAACTGATGCCTCCTTATCTTTACTATGTTTACTTCAATAGCTGTGTCTATCTGTGATTCCACACCGCTGCTTTGAAGTATGCCGCGCATGCGTGCTGAACGGGTTCTTCACGTAATCCCTCATCGTAACTCCTCATAACACACAGATCAAACTTCAAACCTGTAAGTTCTCGTTTAATCTTACTATTTTTCCCTCTCAACCCCATTCTGGTGGCTTCTCCACATAACCTTTGATGCTCTTACTAATCAAGAACATATCAATCTCGCCCATTGACTTGGCCTCCACAGCTGCATGTGGCAATGAATTCCACAGATTTACCATCCTCTGACACCCTCATCGCCATTCCAAAGTTAGGTCCTTTTATTTTGAGGTTGTGCGCTCTGGTACTAGACTCTCCCCACTACTGGAAACATCCTCTTCACATCTACTTTATCTATGCCTTTCATTATGTGATATGTTGCAATAAGATTCCCCTCATCCTAATAAACTCCAGTGAGTACTGGTCAAATGACAGTAAACTCATAACGGCATGCCCTTCAACTGATGTTCCTATCATACGCAAATTTGGCAACTTTGTACACTATTCCTTGTCATTAATGTAACAAGTAAACAAATGCGGATCAAGAACTGATTGCTATTTTACTGCATTAGTTACTTCCTAGCAGGCTGAAAATGATAAAACACTCTTAAACACAGAGTGCTTGAGTAACCCCGAAGGAATCAGGCAGCATCTGTGAAGAGAATAAATGATGTTTCAGTTCAGGACATTTCTTCAGAATCCATTCCACCACAGATGCTGCCAGACTCACTGACCTGAGGTTGTGCGCTCTGTCCAGCACTTTGTGATTTGATCAAGATTTCAGCAAATGCAGTGCCTTGTGTATCCTGAATTTGTTTTCTATGACAGCCAGTTTTCAAAATAACCTTAATAATATAAGATACTAGACTAAGTGGGACCCGTTGGGTCCCATGTTCATACGGGAGGGCTGATCCCCAAACGCAATATTCCACCTCTCCACCAATTCCAATATTGGTGGCCTGTGGGGGGAGCCTTTCTGGAGCGCTAGTATAGGAATTGTGGGCTGAAGGGACTGGTTTACAGAGGGCTAGTATGGACATTGTGGGCCAAATGGTTTCTTGGGGTGGCAGCTCAGTCACTCAAGCCTGATGTGCTGGCAGCTCACTCACGGCTGGTGGGCTAGCAGTTGACTCACGGCTATTCCTTGAAATTCCACTTCAAGCAGGGTGCAGGGACATCAAATTCAAGTGCAGTTTCATACCACTTCAAGAAGGGTGCAAGGCCATCAATTTCAGGTGCAGTTTCATACCACTTCAAGCCGGGTGCAAGGCCACCAAATTCAAGTGCAGTGTCCTACCACTTCAAGCAGGGTGCAAGGCCACCGAATTCAAGTGCAGTTTCCGGCCACTTCAAGCAGGGTGCAATGCCACCAAATTCAAGAGCAGTTTCATACCACTTCAAGCAGGGTGCAGGGCCACCAAAACTCAAGTGCGGTTTCCTACCACTTCAAGCAGGGTGCAGGGCAACCAAACTCAAGTGCAGTTTCCTGCCACTTCAAGCAGGGTGCAAGGCCACCAAATTCAAGTGCAGTTTCATGCCACTTCAAGTAGGGTGCAAGGCCACCAAATTCAAGTGCAATTTCATGCCATTTCAAGCAGGGTGCAAGGCCACCAAATTCAAATGTGGTTTCATGCCATTTCAAGCAGGGTGCAAGGCCACCAAATTCAAGTGTAGTTTCATGCCATTACAAGCAGGGTACAAGGCCACCACATTCAAGTGCAGTTTCATGCCACTTCAAGCAGGGTACAAGGCCACCAAATTCAAGTGCAGTTTCATGCCACTTCAAGCAGGGTGCAAGGTCACCAAATTCAAGTGCAGTTTCATACCATTTCATGCTGGATGCCAGGCCACCACATTCAAATGCAGTTTCATACCATTTCAAGCAGGTGAAATCACTATAACACCACTATAAAACCACACAAAACACCACATAAACACCACATAAACAACACACTCACAGTTCAGTAAACATTCAGCGTGTTCAGTTGATTGACAACTCAGACAGTCGTGACCTCTCTCTCCCCATCTTGTAGAGACTGAGCCACACCCACACTTCTGAGTTTTATAATCCCTCCCCCTCCTACCGGGCGAGGCCTTCATGGCGTGATTGACAGGAGAGAGATTCTCAACATTTTTTTAAACACTTATAACACTTTTAATTTTCATTGATGGGAAGAATCCTCTGCAGCTGATGAGCGGTGGGGGACTCAGTAAGATGGCCAAAAATCACAGCCTTAAGTGGTAGTGTTTTATCTAAAATCAATATAGAGTGCAAACAGAAAGTTGGCAAGTTTCCAATGCCGCATTTCAAAGCAACCACCACCAACAACCATTTTTGCAGTGCAGCATTTCAAAGCAACCACCACCAACAACAATTTTTGCAGTGCAGCATTTCAAAGCAACCACTGCCAACAACCATTTTTGCAGTGCAGCATTTTCATTTTCAAACCACATTAATGACATAGAAACATAGAAACATAGAAATTAGGTGCAGGAGTAGGCCATTCGGCCCTTCGAGCCTGCACCACCATTTAATATGATCATGGCTGATCATCCAACTCAGTATCCCGTACCTGCCTTCTCTCCATACCCTCTGATCCCCTTGGCCACAAGGGCCACATCTAACTTCCTCTTAAATATAGCCAATGAACTGGCCTCAACTACCCTCTGTGGCAGAGAGTTCCAGAGATTCACCACTCTCTGTGTGAAAAATGTTCTCCTCATCTCGGTTTTTTAAAGGATTTCCCCCTTATCCTTAAGCTGTGACCCCTTGTCCTGGACTTCCCCAACATCGGGAACAATCTTCCTGCATCTAGCCTGTCCAACCCCTTAAGAATTTTGTAAGTTTCTATAAGATCCCCCTCTCAATCTCCTAAATTCTAGAGAGTATAAACCAAGTCTATCCAGTCTTTCTTCATAAGACAGTCCTGACATCCCAGGAATCAGTCTGGTGAACCTTCTCTGCACTCCCTCTATGGCAATAATGTCCTTCCTCAGATTTGGAGACCAAAACTGCACACAATACTCTAGGTGTGGTCTCACCAAGACCCTGTACAACTGCAGTAGAACCTCCCTGCTCCTTTACTCAAATCCTCTTGCTATGAAAGCCAACATACCATTCGCTTTCTTTACTGCCTGCTGCACCTGCATGCCTACCTTCAATGACTGGTGTACCATGACACCCAGGTCTCGCTGCATCTCCCCCTTTCCCAATCGGCCCACCGTTTAGATAATAATCTGCTTTCCCGTTTTTGCCACCACAATGGCTAACCTCACATTTATCCACATTAAACTGCATCTGCCAAACATTTGCCCACTCACCCAGCCTATCCAAGTCACCTTGCAGTCTCCTAGCATCCTCCTCACACCTAACACTGCCCCCCAGCTTAGTGTCATCCGCAAACTTGGAGACATTGCCTTCAATTCCCTCATCCAGATCATTAATATATATTGTAAATAGCTGGGGTCGCATTACTGAGCCTTGCGGTACCCCACTAGTCACTGCCTGCCATTGTGAAAAGGACCCGTTTACTCCTACTCTTTTCTTCCTGTTTGCCAGCCAGTTCTCTATCCACATCAATACTGAACCCCCAATGCCATGTGCTTTAAGTTTGTATACTAATCTCTTATGTGGGACCTTGTCGAAAGCCTTCTGGAAGTCCAGATACACCACATCCACTGGTTCTCCCCTATCCACGCTACTAGTTACATCCTCGAATAATTCTATAAGATTCGTCAGACATGATTTACCTTTCGTAAATCCATGACACTCACTGTTGACTAGACATGTGTTCAGTGCTATTCACAGCTCAGAGAGACGTGACCATCTTGCTTCCTCCATCTTGCAGAGACTTACTGAGGCACAACACTTCCGAGTTTTATAGTCCGTTCCCCCTCCCACCAGCAAGGGCAGCAGAGAGTATCTCAACATTTTTTAAACATTTTCATCGATGGGAAAAATCCTCATGCCCTGCACAGCGGAGGGGGACTCTGAGTAAGATGGCGAAAAATCACAACTATAAGTGGCAGCGTTTTTAAAAAATCATGAAACAGAAAAACAGGAAGTAGTCAAGATTTGACTTTTAGTAATATAGGTATTTAAATAATTACAAACAGAGGTCCCAGCACAGGTCTTTGTGGAACACCTCTGATTGCAGGCCAACTTAAATATTGTCCTTCCACAATAACCCTCTATCTTCGATCAGTGAGCCAGTCATAAATCGATTTAATCAAATCGCTGTTGGTCCCATGCACCTTAATCTTCTGGATCAGCCTACCATGGAGGCGTATATCAAATGCCAAACTAAAATCCACATAGGCAATATCTACTGCCCTTCCTTAATCGATCACCATCATCACCACCTCCAAAAAACTCAATCATAGCAAGACAAAACCTGCCATGTACAATAAACATGTGTTGTATTTGGATATGCATTTGACTCAATTCATGTCACTTAAAAAGCTATGCTGGCTGACCCAAATTAATCCAATGCTAGATATTGTCTGAGACTGACTGACTCCCCACCCCCCTCCCATCCCCGGAAGAAGGTACAGGATGAAATTCCATGATCACCAGGTCAAGAATAGCTTCTTTCTTGCAAACACCAGTTTCTTGAACATTGCAGAATACTAAACACTACCTTAGCAGCACATAAATTCCAAGCACTTTTTTGTTGGTTACTCTTCAAACTTTGGTTTTGCACTATTTTGGCTACCTAGTATTAATGATTATTAATTTATTGTTTATTGATAATTATATATTTAGTTGTGTGTAATTATGTTAGGACGCCAGTCAAGCTGCAGCAAGAATGAATTTAATTGTTCGGTTGGTAGGTGTTCGGTTGGTAGGTGATACAACAATTAAACATTCTTGACTGTTGGAATTCTTGACTCTTGACTTGATATTCAATGGCGTTACAATGACCAAGTCCCCATCATCAATATTCTGGAAGTTACCAATGACCAACCTCCACAAAACCAACAACATAAATAAAGTGGCTGAGAGAGCAGTTCAGAAGTGAAGTGGTGAGTGACTCACATCCTGGCCCCCACAAAGTACAAGGCTCAAGTCAGTATCTTGATGAAATGCTCTCCACTTTCTTGGATGAATGCAGCTCCGACAGTACTTCAGAAGCTTGGCCCCATTCAGGGCAAAGTAGCCTGCTTGATTATTACCCTAACCCCACCCTTAGTGTACATTCCCTCCATCTCCAAGGCACCATGGCAACTCTTTGCACCATCTACTAAATACCCTGCATGCGCTCACCTAGACACCTTTGATATGACCTCTCAAATCCATGGCCTCTTCCATCAACAAAGACAAAGGTATCAGACACATGGGAACATTACATTACCACCCGAATAACACATGTTAGTGTATCACCTTTCCTTCATTATCACTGTAATGCACTATTATTGTTTGTTATGTGAACGTGTGTATATATACACACACACTGAATATTTTTTCTCTTGTTTAGTATATTGTTTACAGTATACTATGTTTACATATTTGTGCTGCTGCAAATAAGAATTTCATTGATCTATCTGCGACATATGACAATAAAACTTTCTTGTCTATGTTGACTTTTGACTGTGCTCAACTTCTAGAACTCTGTCCTCAACAGCACTGTAGAATTACATTCAGCGGAATACCTGCAGCAGGTCAAGACAGAGGTTCACCATAACCTTCAGCAGACTGTCCTGGTCATTATCAAGAAATGCCCTCACTACAACAGAGCTTCAGGAGTATAATAACATAGAAGAAATTGAAAACGTTATACTGATAGTGGGTACTTATAACATACCATTTGCAGGGAATTTTCCAGCTAGACAATTCGATTTAAAACATAACTGTTAATCTCATGGTATAACAACATATTTATGGCACTGCTATAGACACTGGAGAATAAGTAATCCATTGACCACTTGCTCTTAATTTAGATACTTGCTACTTTTAAGGACTCTGAAAGAAAGATGTATTTATAAAATTGAACTGAGCATATAAATCATATAAATCATTCACTTGCTGCATCGTGTCGCGTATTCTGACGGATTTAAAAAGACTGAGATTATTATGGATATTTCCACAGTTTTGTAGTTGACATAAAAAGCGAAGGGGGAAATGATTGGTCCCTGAAATAAATAAAGAATATCATAAAAATCATTTTTTGTTCACGGTTTGAATATCAAATCTCCAGAAAATCTGTCGGCTGTGGTTTTATTGTTGTGATTTATTGGGATCAGAATGAAGTGGCCTTAATTTCCGTGCTGCCATAGGTTTAGTAGCAGCTTTAATAATAGGAATTAATTTAAGATAGGCAATTTTTTGAATGGTAGGCATATCCATATTTGGTAGCCGCCATAAGGTAAAAATAGGCCAAAGGGTCTAAGAAGGACCAAGGCCTCTGTGATACATAAATGCATCTTGGGCACCATGTGACAATGGTGTCACTTCTCCCGCAGGATTACACTTTTTCTCCCTGCAAGATGTAGAAATCCCACCCTGTTACCCCCATGTTTGCCAGTGAGTCCAGCAAAGGAGATTGGAAACCTCCACCCTCCATTCCAACCCACCAAACCATCCAATTCCACTTTGCAATGACTGAGGTGGAAAAATAACACATGGCAGATTAGATGAGGCAAGGTATTCAAAATCAGCGGAGTGTTAAACCATTCTTGCAAGCGCCTGCAATGAGACAATACTGCAGGTATTGGAAATGTAACTAATCCAGCATTTTCCTTCATTTTAATTACAAATGCAGATTTGTCCAGTCTACATGCCTTTATAATGACTACCAGTTAAATCTACCCAGATACAAGGTTCAGTTAAGCTGACATTAATTCATAGAAACAATGGGCAATAATAATACATTCTGCATCAGTAGTTGCAGAGGTAGTGTAGGTGTAACTTAATTGCCCACATCACAAAATACAGTGCAGTTAACCTAATTTAGCAGCAAGGTATGTTAATGGCCTTTGTGAATGGATTGCTCCTTGTCAAATATTGACTGCTGAAATTAATGATCAAGGTAGAATATTGCGTCCACAGAACTATGAAACTCAAAATATTTTTTTATGAACTGACTGAAATATGAAATAGTAACACTATCCTTTACTGTGAGCACTGTGTGTAGTCTATCCATTCTGATTATTGCCTGGATGTGGTAATTATTCATGTGCATACTGATCTTTTGAAGGATTCAAATACATCGCCAAATTTAATTTAGTTGAGTAAAATGGTAATTTGTTATTCACAAATGTCAAGGTCAGCCTTCCAAAACAAAATCAGGGAATTTCAAGAGTCAAGAGCATTTTATTGTTATATGTACCAAAATCATATAACTATTAAAATTCTGATCTTGGATGTGGATGTATTTGTGTATTTGTATATTTGTGTGTGTATTTGTGTGTTTTTCTGTCATTCACATCTCCTCAAAAACATGACGTGCTAACGGTGAAAATTTTACATATTCTGATAGAGATTTAACTCATGTTCTCAAAAATCGCCTCATCTGAAAATTTGGTTCATTATTTCTTGAGTTTTTTATTAAAATTGTTCACAAATCTGAGATCTTTTTGAAAGTTAACGAGTTGACGAAGTCAGAATGGCTCTGCTCCTCACGGCCAGCTGTGCAGAGTTTTCAACGTGCAGCCTGCTGGCCACTGTTTTCCATGAGCTGCGAGTTACCCCGCCCGCATAACTCACACTCGGCCGGCCGTCCGCAACGCCTGGTCAAACCGACCTGTAGCACTGCCCCTCCAGGGGTTTGGATGGAAGACTATGAACATGCAATAATTTGGTTGGGCTTCCGAGGGCTTCAGAGGTCCCACGAGGTCCCACGAGGTCCCGAGACAGCCCTGTCCGCGCCGCACGCTCGCCGAATTCTGATCCGCCCTCTCCCTCTCTCTCCCCCTCCCCTCCCCCCTCCATCTCTCTCTCCCCAACCTTTCTCTCTCTCCCTCTCTCCCCCTCTCTCTCCCCTCTCTCTCCCCCTCCTCTCTCCCCCCTCCTCTTCCCCTCCTCTCCCCCCTCTTCTGCCCCCTCCTCCACCCCTCCTCACCCCCCTTCCCCTCCTCCCATTTCCCTGCCTCTCTCCCACCACTCCCCCCTCTCCCCATCCACCCCCCTCCCCCGTCTTCCTCCCCCTCTCTCCCATTTCCCCTCCCTCCCCCTCCTCCTCCTCCTCCTCCTCTCTATCCCCTCCACCCAGCTCTCTCCCCTTTCCCCCCCCCTCCCTCTCCATCTCCCTCCCCCTCTCCCCTTCCCCCTCCCCCCCCCCCCTCTCTCTCCCCTCACTCTCTCTCTCCTCCCCCTCTCTCTCCCCACTCTCTCTTCCCCCTCTCTCTCCCCCTCTCCTTATCCATCTCCCCCCTCATCCCCCTCTCTCCCCCACTCATCTCTCCTCCCCTCTCCTCTCCTCACCCTCCTCTCCCCCACTCCCCCCTCTCCATCCCCCCTTTCCACCCCTCCCCTCTCCTCTCCACCTCCTCTCCTCCCTCCCTCCACAACCCCTCTCTCCCCCCATCTCCCTCCCCCACTATCCCTCTCTCTCTTTCTCTGCCCCACTCTCTCTGCCACACTCTCTCTGCCCCTCGAGATAGAGTGGGATGGGATTAAAGGAGCCAATGAATAATATTAATATAATACAAAGGGGGTGGTTTGTGTGGGGGGGGGGTGGTTGGTGTGTGAGGGGTGGGGTGGGGGTGGGGGTTAGTTTGTGTGTGACACCACGCCCCCCCCCCCTCCCCCCACCGCAACCGCGCGTTGAGGGGACGGGACCCAACGGGCCTCCCGTGGTCTAGTCAATGAATAAAATTCTGGCAGCAGCAAAATAAGTGTGTGAACATTGTATTCAATAGAATATATAATAAACAGAGAGAAAAAAATTGTTTACTTAAATAAACTATTTGTGTAAAAAACATAATGTAAAGGAATCTAGTCGTCTGCCTTAGTCCTTTAACTAAGTCTTTATTCAAACACTACTCACACACGTTCCAGTACTAACCACAACTGGTCCACGCACGTACTGGAACCCAACAGGGAGGGAACATGCAGATACTACAGTTATACTACAAAGTGTGGGAGGGTCAATATGATAATGAGGTAGTTACATATATGGTTGCATGCATAACCATCTACACATGACAAACTGTAAAGTCTGTGGTGCAGCCGGAAGTCACAAGGAACTGCAGTTGCTCATTTACAAAAACAACATGCTATTCACTGTGTAGGTCACTGGATCAGGCAGCCTATTTGGAGAACATTGATAGGTGGCATTTTGGGTCTGACATTTCAGGGCCAGTAGTCTTATTTCTGAGTTGCCTGACCTACTGCACTACTCTACTTTGTGTCTTTTTTTTAATCAAGGAATGCCTTGACGGAAAATGTTAAAATATCTTCATAGAACTTCCTTACACTTAAAAGGCCCGGTGACAGATAATTTTGCCAGTGATTGTGATTGGAACCTCAAATGCACACAATGACAACAATTGTTGAGCAAGTCAGAATGTTATTGTTCTGTTGTACATATCGTTCGTTTGTTTGCTAATTATTTTCACATACATGTACCGAGATACAGTGAAAATCTTTTATTTGTGTCAGTCAAAAAACATTTGATTTACAATAATATCTGATAAAAGAAATTTCAAAGGTCTCCAATGAGGTAGATGGGAAGTCAGGTCCACATTCTAGCTGAAGAGAGAACCTTTCAGTTGCCTGATAACAGCTGGGAGGAAACTGTTCCTGAATTTGGAGGTTTTTTTTTTCAAACTTCTGTATCACCTACCTGATGGGAGAGGTGAGAAGGAGTGACAATATGACAATTAAACACTCTTGACTTGTGAAATTCCAGACTTAAGCACATACAGTTTCAATTTAGAAGTTGAGCGTGCCAAGTGATAGAAAATCCACACTGTCACTCGTCTCAACATGGAGCAGAGGAACATCATGCTGGTGTTCCTCAGGGTTATGCTAAGAATTACCTTTCAACGGATGCATAAAACATTTATATGGATCAGTTAGAATTGATCCATCCTCATTCACAATGGACAGATCATGGACTAAGCTGATGCTGAGCAGAATCCTGGCCCGACAGATATCTATTTTCCCCTCCGGGCTATCTACTCGCCTCCTCTCTCTTCCATGTGAGAGAACGTTTTAAATATTCATTTTCATTTAGATCACATATGTGAATGTTTCATTTCATTCATAAATATGATTGTTTGGTGCATCAGTTGAAAGGTCATTCTTAGCATAATCCTTGGAATTCCCAGCAAGATGTTACAGTGTTCCACATTGAATCCAGTCCCAGCATGTGGCCACACACATGGTTTTCCGGCACTCTCTCACATTCCTCCCTCCCATCCCTCTGTCACATCATTGACTCCCCAGCCTGAAACTATGTGCCTAATGGGCCTGTCCCACTTTGGTGAATTTATAGGCAACTACAGGTGACTAGTTTGTCGCCACATGTTCGCCGGTTGTTGCCGGGAGTAGTCTCCTCAGTCACGCAAAAAGTCGTCGCGTCTTTCTGGCAACCGCTAAATTTTCAACATGTTGAACATTTTTTGGAGACAATGGGTTTGAGGCCAAATGAGCATAGCTTGACTTCTCCTGATGTCGGTGCTGTCGTTTGTTGTCGCCAGGATGACATAGGTTGTTGCTGGTTTTTCGGTGACCTGCTATGTCTGTGACAGTCGCTGGCAGTTGCCTAAAAAATCGTCAAGTGGAACAGCCCCATAAGTCTGGAATTTCAAGAATCAGAGGAGTCAAATTCAAGAGTATTTAATTGCCATATGTACCGACAACAGAATAATAAATTCTTACTTGCTCTGCAATCGTTGTCATCATGTGTATCATATGTGTGGAATCCCAGAAGAATTTAATGCATATTTTAGGCCAGCAGATTAAGAAGCCATTATTTTGATCTCCATTACAATTTTGATTTGTTATGTGCTCTTCAGTGTTCCTAATTCAGTTTATTTTGTTTATTTTTTATTTTGTTTACTTTTCAATTGTTAACATCCATTTCAATCATTCTGGTGTCTCTGAATATCAATGACTTCCCTGTTCGGTTGAAAGGAAATAGTAAAAATTGGAAAGAGCCATGGTTTTCAAGGGAAATTGGACATTTGGTACGGAAAAAGAGAGAGATCTACAATAATTATAGACAGCATGGAGTAAATGAGGTGCTTGAGGAGTATAAAGAATGTAAAAAGAATCTTAAGAAAGAAATTAGAAAAGCTAAAATAAGATATGAGATTGCTTTGGCAAGTAAGGTGAAAGTAAGGTGAAAGTAAATCCAAAGGGTTTCTACAGATATATTAATAGCAAAAGGATAACGAAGGATAAAATTGGTCCATTAGAGAGTCAGAGTGGAGAGCTATCTGCAGAGCCAAAAGAGATGGGGGAGATATTGAACAATTTATTTTCTTCGGTATTCACCAAGGAGAATGATATTGAATTATGTGAGGTAAGGGAAACAAGTAGAGTAGCTATGGAAATGATGAGATTCAAAGAAGAGGAAGTACTGACACTTTTGAGAAATATAAAAGTGGATAAGTCTCCAGGTCCAGTCAGGATATTCCCTAGGACATTGAGGGAAGTTAAAGTAGAAATAGCAGGGGCTATGACAGAAATATTTCAAATGTCATTAGAAACGGGAATAGTGCCGGAGGATTGGCGTACTGCGCATGTTGTTCCATTGTTTAAAAAGGGGTCTAAGAGTAAACCTAGCCATTGTAGACCTGTTAGTTTGATGTCAGTGGTGGGCAAATTTATGGAAAGGATACTTAGAGATAATATATATAAGCATCTGGATAAACAGGGTCTGATTAGGAACAGTCAACATGGATTTGTGCCTGGAAGGTCATGTTTGACTAATCTTCTTGAATTTTTTTAAGAAGTTACTTGGGAAATTGATGAGGGTAAAGCAGTGGATGTTGTCTATATGGACTTCAGTAAGGCCTTTGACAAGTTTCCTCATGGAAGGTTGGTTAAGAATGGTCAATTGTTGGGTATTAATGGTGGAGTAGCAAGATGGATTCAACAGTGGCTGAATGGGAGATGGCAGAGAGTAATGGTGGATGGTTGTTTGTCAGGTTGGAGGCCAGTGACTAGTGGGATGCCACAGGGATCTGTGTTGGGTCCACTGTTCTTTGTCATGTACATCAATGAACTGGATGATGGTGTGGTAAATTGGATTAGTAAGTATGCAGGTGATACTAAGATAGGTGGGGTTGTGGATAATGAAGTAGATTTTCAAAGTCTACAGAGAGATTAATGCCAGTTGAAAGAGTGTGCTGAAAGATGGCAGATGGAGTTTAATGCTGATAAGTGTGAGGTGCTACATCTTGGCAGGACAAATCAAAATAGGACATACATGGTAAATGGTAGGGAATTGAAGAATGCAGGTGAACAGAGGGATCTGGAAATAACTGCACAGTTCCCTGAAAGTGGAATCTCATGTAGATAGGGTGGTAAAGAAAGCTTGTGGTGTGCTGGCCTTTATAAATCAGAGCATTGAGTATAGAAGTTGGGATGTAATGTTAAAATTGTACAAGGCATTGGTGAAGCCAATTCTGGAGTATGGTGTACAATTTTGGTCGCCTAATTATAGGAAGTATGTCAACAAAATAGAGAGAGTACAGAGGAGATTTACTAGAATGTTGCCTGGGTTTCAGCAATTAAGTTACAGAGAAAGGATGAACAAGTTAGGGCTTTATTCTTTGGAGTGCAGAAGGTTAAGGGGGGATTTGATAGAGGTCTTTTAAATTATGATAGGGATAGACAGAGTTGACGTGGAAAAGCTTTTCCCACTGAGAGTAGGGAAGATTCAAACAAGGGGACATGACTTGAGAATTAAGGGACAGAAGTTTAGGGGTAACATGAGGGGGAACTTCTTTAGTCAGAGAGTGGTGGCTGTGTGGAATGAGCTTCCAGTGAAGGTGGTGGAGGCAGGTTTGTTTTTATTATTTAAAAATAAATTGGATAGTTATATGGACGGGAAAGGAATGGAGGGTTATGGTCTGAGCGCAGGTATATGGGACTAGGGGAGAATATGTGTTCGGCATGGACTTGAAGGGTCGAGATGTCCTGTTTCCGTGCTGTAATTATTATATGGTTATATGGTTAAAAATGATGGAAGTGATTTAAAACTTCCATAGCAGGCAAATCTGCCTCCAGCTTTGTTAGCTATCAAAACAAGCGAGGCATTTTAAGGGCAGTGATGCGCAGGAAGGAACTGCAGATGATGGCTTAAACCGAGGATAGACACAAAATGCTGGAGTAACTCAGCGGGACAGGCAGCATCTAGGGAGCCAGATGTTGCCTGACCCACTGAGTTACTCCTGCAGTTCAAGACTCAAGATTCAAGAGAGTTTATTGTTATGTATCCTAGATAGGACAATGAAATTCTTGCTTTGCTTCAGCACAACAGAATATAGAATGCATGAATACAGAACAAATCAGTGTGTCCATATACCATTGTATAAATATATACACACATGAATAAATAAAACAGATAAAGTGCAAATAAACAGATAATGGGCTATTAATGTTCAGAGTTTTGTTTGAGTTGAGTTCAATAGCCTGATGGCTGTGGGTAAGAGGTTGTTTCTGAACATGGACGTTACAGTCTTCAGGCTCCTGTACCTTCTACCTGAAGGTAGCGGGGAGATGAGTGTGTGGCGAGGATAGTGTGGGTCTTTGATGATGCTGCCAGCCTTTTTGAGGCAACGACTGCGATAGATCCCCTCAATGGTAGGGAGGTCAGAGCCGATGATGGACTGGGCAGTATTTACTACTTTTTGTAGTCTTTTGCGTTCATGGGCGCTCAAGTTACTGAACCAAGCCACGATACAACTGGTCAGCATGCTCTATATTGTGCACCTGTAGAAGTTGCAGAGTCCTCCTTGACATACCCACTCTCCATAATATTCTCAGGAAGTAGAGGCGCTGGTGTACTTTCTTTATGATTGCATCAGTGTTCTTAAACCAGGAGAGGTCTTCAGAGATGTGCACACCCAGGAATTTGAAGCTCTTGACCCTTTCCACCACCGACCCATTGATATAAATGGGATTGTGGGTCCCCATCCTACCTACCTCTTCCAAAGTCCACAATCAGTTCCTTGGTTTTGCTCGTGTTGAGGGCCAGGTTATTGTGCTGGCACCATTTGGTCAGTCAGTTGATCTCTCTTCTATACTCTGAGTCATCCCCATCAGTGTTAGTTCCCACATCAGTGGTGTCATCAGCGAACTTGATGATGGAGTTCGCACTATGACCAGCTACACAGTCATGAGTATAGAGTGAGTACAGCAGAGGGCTGAGCATGTAGCTTTGAGGTGCTCCTGAGCTGATTGTTATCGAGGCTGACACATTTCCACCAATTCGAACAGTCTGTGTCTGTGGTCTGTAAATGAAGAAGTCAAGGATTCAATTGCAGAGACATGCGCAGAGACACAGTTCTGCGAGTTTGGTAACCAGCTTGGAGGGGATGATTGTATTAAATGCTGAGCTTTAATCAATGAATAACACCCTGACATATGAGTTTTGTTGTCCAAGTGGTCCAGAGCAGAGTGGCGAGCCAGAGAGATCGCATCCACCGTTGATTTGTTGTGGTGGTAAGCGAACTGCAGTGGGTCCAGGTTTTTGTCGAGGTAGGAGTTGATTTGCGCCATGATCAACCTCTCAAAGCACTTCATCATCACCAACGTTGGTGCCACTGGTCGATAGTCATTGAGGCACGTCACCATGCTCTTCTTGGGCACCGGTATAATTGATGTCCTTTTAAAGCAGGTGGGAACCTCAGACCTCAGAAGTGAGAGGTTGAAAATGTCTGTAAAAACTCCAGCCAGTTGGTCCGCACAGGTTTTAAGAACACAACCGGGTATACCATCAGGTCCAGGTGCTTTTCGTGGGAACACCCCTATGACGGATTTTCTGACGCCTGCCTCTGTGACTGTGACTGAAATACCATCACAGCGAATGGGGGCTCGAGAAGGCACACCACTGTTCTCCTTATCAAAGCGTGCTTAAAATGCCTTGAGCTCGTCAGGGAGTAATGCTATGCCGACATTCGAGCTGCCTCCTGATTTTGCCTTGCAGGAGGTGATTGCATTCAGACCCCGCCACAGCTGCCGAACATCTGTCTCATCCTCCAGCTTGGAGCAGGTCCCTTTTGATGGCCTTACCAAGGTCGCATCTGGACTTCTTGTAGACCACTGTATCATCTGACATGAATGCCCGGTGTCTGGTCTTCAGGAGAGTGCGGATCTCTAAGTTCGTCCAAGGCTTCTGATTGTGAAACACTCAGAAGGTTTTTGTAGGGATGCAGTCCTCCACATATTTCTTTATGAAGTCTGTAATGACTGTGGTGTATTCATTCAGGTCTGTTGCTGAGTCCCTGAGCATTGCCCAGTCTACAAGCTCCAAACAGTGTCTCTCCTGCATATACCGGGTTCACGTTTTTCTCTTCTGTTCCTATATCGCATCTTCTCTCCCATGCACTATCCCATTCCCCTCTCCCATTCCCCTCTCTCCCATTCCCCTCTCTCCCAATCCCCTCTCTCCCAATCTCCTCTCTCCCATTCCCCTCTCTCCCATTCCCCACCCTCTCATTCCCCTCTCTCCCATTCCCCTCTCCTAGTCTCCCCTCTCCCACCCCCCTCCTATTCCCCTCTCTCCCATTCCCCTCTTCTAGTCTCCCACCCCCCCCCACCATCCCCCCATCTCCTATTCCCCTCTCTCCCATTACCCCCTCCCATTCTCCCATCCTCTCTCTCCCAATTCCCTCTCTCTAATTTCTCTAACACATTTATTCCTGCTGTTTTTTCTATGTGACACACTCTTAAGCTTGGAGCCAGTGCTCAATTATCCTCTGACAAATGGGACATCATTCTTCCTTTTTCAGCCAACCAATCTAGCTGCCTGCAATGCTTCAAATGGGCAGTTAACAATATTTTTTGATTAGCCGACCAGTGGCATGAGGTTAAAGGTTCTGAGGGAATTGGACACATTCAGGTTCTTTGCCAGTCACAAGTTCTGTTTGTTTAGAAATGCCTTTAATAACCTGACCTTGGGCTACAGCCGAAGTCAGCATGTGTAAATAAATATTGCTGTGTATTCAAATTGTTAAAAATGATTCAAAGATTGCAATGTAATCAAAATGTCACCAAATCAGTCTGAATAAGTGCAAGAATAGATGATTCATGCAATTGGAAATAATTAGTAAAACTTGGTTCCATTGCAATTTCACAGATGAATTTTGAATGAGGCACCACACTGTGAACATCATGTGGGGGAGAGCTGGAGAGCTACCTCAGAAAAAAAGGACCAAGGCAAACAAAAATCTCACCAATACATGTATGGTTATAAGGTCATGTCATAAGTGATAGTAGTAGAATTAGGCCATTCGGCCCATTTAGTGTACTCCGCCATTCAATTATGGCTGTTCTATCTCTCCCTCCTAACCCTATTCTCCTGCCTTCTCCCCATAACCCCGGATCCCCATACTAATCATTAATCTATCTATCTCTGCCTTAAATATATCCACTAACTTGGCCTCCACAGCCTTCTGTGGCAAAGAATTCCACAGATTCACCACTATCTGACTAAAGAAATTCCTCCTCATCTCCTTCCTAAAAGAATGTCCTTTAATTCTGAGGCTATGGCCACTGGTCCTAGACTCTCCCACTAGTGGAAACATCCTCTCCACATCTGGGTAGAGTCAAATTTCCTGCTGGAAGCTAAGGTACCCAGAAATATGAACAAAAGTACTCCACGCGAGGTTAAGTCAATTATCAGCTGTACATTTAATTTTGCTTTGCTGTTGTATGAACATACAGCCTTGATTTTTGTTTAACCCATGAATGTCTGGATGCTGGAGTTCACACTTGGCAGTACAATGTTGCAGTTCGTGGAGTTGATTCCTCCAAGCTCCAGCGACCCAGGTTCAATCCTGGCCTCAGCCCTTGTGGAGTTTATACTTTTTTCCCATGCCCACATATATTTTCCCTCGGTATTCCAGCCGTCTGTGGCAAAGAATTCCACAGATTCAACACCCTCTGACCAAAGAAATTCCTCCTCAGCTCCTTTCTAAATGTACGTCCTTTAATTCTGACGCTATGCCCTCTGGTCCTAGACTCTCCTACTAGTGGAAACACCCTCTCCACATTCACTCTATCCAGGCCTTTCACCATTCGATAAATTCCAATGAGGCCTTCCCTTCATCCGTCTAAACTCCAGCAAGTACAGGCCCGGTGTCATCAAGAGCTTATCATATTTTTATAATGGAATTAATATAAAAATGAATGCTTGATTATCAGTATGGACCTGGTGGGCCAAGGGGCCTGTTTCTGTGCTGGATCTCTATGTCTCTATGTCCATTACATTCTGCACTTGGAAGTAGAAAAATTGTTAGGAGGATTCTCACCTGATTGATAAACAGCACAGAAGCAAGATACATGATCTTCCATGCATAAAGTCATGATGACCATCCCTAATCAACCCTTCCCTGTACAAATGTACATTGGTTTTATCTTTCAGAATCCTCTCCAGTAACCTACCTACCCCAGATGCTAGGCTTACTTGTCTATAGTTCCCAGGTTTTTCTTTCACAGCCCTTCTTGGATAAACACACATTAGCCACCCTCTAGTCACTGGGCACCTTACTGGTGGTTAATGATGATGAGCCACCATCATGAGGCTACATAATGAGGCTGCAACCTTCCCCCATCAACAAACTGTACCCTGCAAGGGCCTAGAAGTGAGCGGGCAAGACCATCTCTGACCACTCTCACCCTGGCCACAAACTCTTTGAAGACCCCACTGGGAGGCGACTTCGGACCATCAAAACCTCCACATTCAGACATAAAAACAGCTTCTTCCCACCAGCGGAAGCTCTGCTTCACAGCTGCACTACACCACTCCATTCTGGTCTGTAAGACAAACACTTATGAACTCTCCAAGTGCACTTTAGATATCTAATGGTCTCTTTTCATTGGTTTTCTTCAACAACATAATGGTTGAACACCAACTCAAAACCGGCGCTAGGGTCGGGTGAGTGGGCGTAGGGAAGGGTAGTGGGATATATCTCCGTTTCTTTCACTTCTTCGTTAGTTCTGGGTTTTTTTTTTCTTTTTCGTGTTTTTCTCAAAATTCTTTCTTTTCTTCTATTCTTCTTTCTTTCCCTTTTATCCTTTTTCCTTTTTTCCGATTTAGTTATTAGTTTATAAAATGTTGAAATTGAAGCAGTACGAAAATTGAATAACTGTTATGTCGATTACTTTCACCTTGTACAATTGCTTCTAATAAAATAAATAGTAAAAATCTTTGTGTGTACATACTTGGCCAATATATTGATTCTGATTCTAATTCTGATTAATCTTAACAATAATCTTGCAATTTATTTTCCAGCTTCCCTCAGTTTTCTTTGATAAACCTGATCAGGCTCTGAGATTTATTTACTTACGACATACTTTAGACTTTTGACTTTAGACTTTAGAGATACAGCGTGGAATCAGGCCCTTCGACCCACCCAGTCCATGTCAGCAATCACCCCATATTAGCACTATCCGACACACGAGGGACAATTTACAGAAGCCATTTAACCTACAAAACTGTATGTCTTTGAAATGTGGGAGGAAACTGGAGCACCTGGAGGAAATCCATGTGGTCACAGGGAGAACGCACAAACTCCATACAGACGGCACCCATAGTCAGGATTGAAGCCGGGTCTCTAGCGCTGTGAGGCAGCAACTCAACTGTTGCGACAGCTTGCCGTACCATACATTTTAAGACAGCCAGCATCTCCTTTACTACAATGTGGGCTATCCCTAAGGCATTTCTTTAATACTCATGAGATCCTTAGACTTTATTAGTGCCATACAGGTATAAAGTCATACATCATGGAAACAGGTACTTTGGCCCAACTTGCCCATACCGACTAAGATGCACCATCAATGCTAGAACCACATGCCAATGTTTGGCTCATATTCCTCCAAAAAAATCCTACCTATGTACCTGTTTAAATTCCTATCTTTGTACCTGCCTCAGTTAACTCCTCAGGCAGCTAATTCCCCATACATACCACCCGCTGAGTGGAAAAGTTGCCCCTCAGCTTTGTATTAAATCTTCCCTCCTCAGCTTACAGCTATGTCCCGTTGTTCTTCATTCCCCTACTTTGCCTTCATGTCTTCCTCCATTTCTCTTCATCCCTCACTCCCACAGCGCGGTGCTCCCTTCTTGCCACCCCTCCCTCCTTCCCTCCCTCCCTCCCTCCCTCCCTCCCTCGCACACCCTTCCCATTGTAGACCAAATACGATTTGAAAGCAATAAGGCCATCTCTCAACACCATGGTAAATGAACTCAATCCCACTTACAGACCAGCTTCTAAAGTTATTCAAGGTCACTCTCAAACTTCACATTCCTGACAACAGCTCAAAAACCATAGAGACTTCAATGCACATAGTTCTGAAATTTGCTCTGAGCAAGAGAACCAACATTGCAAAGCCATAAAGTTATCTCTTCCACCCACACCACCCCACCCCCCCCCATCCCCCCCTCCCGCCCACCCCCCCCCCCCCCACCCCTCTGCCTACACATCCCCCTCCCCCCCACATCCCCCCCAATGCACCCCCACTGCCCCCCCCCACACACCCCTGTGTTGCGTTGGTGGAACGGTGAGTTGGGGGAACGGGTGAGTGCTGGTTTATTGCGTTGGGACAGACCCAACGGGTTTGCACTTAGTCTAGTTAGTAATAAATATCTGTTCCAGTTTCAGGTGGTAATGCAGATATGAGTGCGCAAGATGTGGGTGAGTGGGGAAACATTAGTCACACCAAGATGAATCACACTTACACTGCCTATTAAATCTTCTCCTCTTCACCTTAAACCTATGTTCTCTGGTCCTCAATTTGCCTACTTTGGGCAAGAGACTCTGTGCATCTACCCAATGTATTCCTCTCATGATATTATACACAGCAAGAGTTTGAAAAATAAATTTGCAATGAAACATCATTTGTGCTATCTGACTGAGTTTAATGTAAACTTAATTCCGGAAACATGCTTGGATATTTCAAGGCAATCTTCTATCAATCTTATCAGACTTTTTGTTGTGCATTCTAATCCGGCCAGTCACATCTGCGATAGACACAAAATGCTGGAGTAACTCAGCGGAACAGACAGCATCTCTGGAGAGAGGGAATGGGTGGCGTTTCGGATATATTGTTAGCTGATGGGGAGATGATAATGAGAAATACAATCAGTAATATTTAATCTGGAGAAAAATGGGTAGGAAGGAACTGGAGATGTTGCTTTAAATCGAAGATAGACACAAAAAGCTGGAGTATCTCAGTGGGATAGGCAGCATCTCTGGAGAGAAGGAATGGGAGTCTGAAAAGTGTCTCGACCCGAAACGTTACCCATTCTTTCTCTCCAGAGATGCTGTCTGTCCCGCTGAGTTACTCCAGCTTTTTGTGTCTATCTTTGAATTAAACCTATCTTTGAACAATGAAACTAGTTGGAGAACTAGGATGGGGATGGGACAGAGAGAGTGGGAAAGCAAGGGTTACTTGAAGTTGGAAAATTAATATTCATACCGCTGGGTTGTAAGCTGTCTTGCATTTCAACAAAGACCATAAATTGAAGGATGTAACATATTCCGGCATTAATTAGAGGGACCAGCCTCATCTGATCTGCTGCCATGAATCCAAGCTACCTGTTATCATACAGGCGAAACTCCTATAGTCAATTCTTAGCTGCATGCTCTCACACCCTAACCTCTTTGCTAATTCCTCCACTCATATGTTCAGCAAATACCAGCCGGGCCTCATTGAATTTCTGACTGAATTCCCCCCACGCTACTCCCTGACCAGCTTTGAACAACTCATCGCAGTCATATGCCTGGTAGTCCCACCAAGCCTCTGATGATCCAACCTTATAAACCCCCTGTGGCATAATGCCACTCCATCCACTTACAACTAATCCACAATTCTCATGGCATCATCCCAGATTACAGGCCCATTCAAACTTCTCCTCATCCTTGATGTTCTCTCTGCAGCTACGCCACACCAACAATGGAAGTTTCTCACTCTCCTCTGACAAACCTATGCTCCGCTTTATTTTCTGCTAATGCTGAAGATAGGGTTTTTGTGTGAGTTGCCCCCTGTAAACACTGTCCTATCATCAGGAATTTCTTAGACCTCAGCACAATGGAAATTCATTGAGGCAGAAGATGAACATACACAAGACTGGAATGGACTTTTCATATAACATTACTTTAATGCCTGTTCCTCAGCTTGAATGAAATGTTGTCCACAAATTTAACCACTGGTAGAGTAAATATTTTGGGTGATTATTCTCAAGAATTTCCTTTAATACTTACAGTAAATGGCCTAGATTTCTTCTATTAAAATTCAGTAAATATTTCATTGTTCGTAAATAATTTAACATGCAACAAAGCTGAATTCAAAAAGATTGGAAAAACTATTATAGGTCTCAAAGGAAATCATGCTACAAATAATAATCTTCATATTAATTCATGTCCGTAATTTACAGAATATTTTATCAGATAAGATCTTCAAATATTTAAATTAAAACACAACAATGAACTGGAATCCATTTTAAAATATTTTGTTTGACCAATATTCTATAAAGTTAAAATGAAAACAAGAGTTTTCTTACAGTGGAGAATCTAGAGAACAGAAAGGGTTTTGTGATACTCGCTGAGATTTTTAATTAAGATTTATGAAACTTAACAGTTAATGGCTTTGGATTCATTAAATGCTTTGTACTATTCCTCCTTTGCATCTGCAATACATTTTAAACTGAATGATGAGCAATTGTGTATTGATTTCTTCTGCACAAGAGGCATGTAATTAAGTTATCAGCATGTCATAGCATGTCACAAATAAACAGAGTAATTTCAAAATAGTACAGGAAACATTTTGTAGCATTTTATCATGGTTTGAGAAGTGCCAAGTCAAATTCTTTATTGTCATAGAGAGACACGGCGAGGTACAAGTACAATGACAAGGTTTGCTTGCAGCAGCAACACACACACATTGGTTCAGACATAGACACAAAAACAATTTATACATAAATTATGCATAAATAATACTTAACATTTCTAATAGAAATATGACTGTGCAAATAAAGACATTAGTACAAAAATATAATTAGAAAAATAAAGTCCATGGTGGACCATAGTGTTCCATGGCTGAGATAGGACTGGGGTTGTGTGGGTTGGGTCAAGAACTGAGCCTGGTGGTGTAGGAGTGTAGAGGACAGTAGAGGAGGATGGCGTTTAAGTGTTAATGTGTAAATGACTGGGGGATGAATGGCAAAATGTGTTGAGACAGGACTGCAGACTTCTGTACCTTCCATTCAATGGATGATCTGACAGAAGATATGGCACAGATGGTGGGGTTATGGAGAGAAGGCAGGAGAATGGGGTTAGGATGGAGGGATAGATCAGCTGTGATTGAATGGCAGAGTGGATTTGATGTGTCAAAGGGCCTATTTCTGCTCCTATCACTAATGATCTTATGATTTTATGTTCCTTGATCATAGATGCCACCTTCCTGAGGCAGCATGCTTTTGATGGAGGGGTGGATCGAGTCCACCATGATAGATCGGGCTGAGCCCACCATTCCCTGCAGCCATTTGTGTTTTTATGCATTGCAATTGCCATACCAGGCCATGATGCAACCAGTCACTGTACTTTCTGCAGTATATCTGTAGACGTTTGTGAGAGAGTTCAGAGACATACCAAGTCTCTTAAAACTTTCTAGAAACTAGAGATACTGGCATGCCTTCTTCAGGACTGCATCAATGTGCTGGGTGCAGGGCACCCTGCTCTTTACTTACCTCTCTGCTTTATCCAAAAAAACCATGGCAACTGTGTTTCCTTAGCTCCTTCATCCATATTTTTACACACACACTGCCTTGGGTGGCATTGTCTGGGCTTTTCAAGAGCTACTTCACACATATATAAATCTTCTCACTTTATTTAATTCCTTGCTATTATTATCATTTTATCATCATCAAATTTCCATTACTTTTGCCATGCTCTTATTGATCTTCTTTCCAGAGATCATTACTGCAGCGTTCAGAGTATAACCAAAAAAAGCAGTCAATTCATGGCTCCCTACCAAAGCTTCGCCATCTCTAAGGTACACAAAAATGCTGGAGAAACTCAGCGGGTGCAGCACCATCTATGGAGCAAAGGAAATAGGCAACGTTTCGGGCCGAAACGCTTCGCCATCTCTAAATTTGTTAGTTTTCATCATTTGGCCTCCCACCTTCACTCCTTTCTCAATCATACACCAGGAGAAAATCGATAACAAGTAACTTAAAACCCACAGTAGCATGATTAACTTGTAACCTGATAAATAAATCTATCTTGTATTGCAAATACAAACTCATTTGATTTCAGCTCTAAATAACATTTCCAAATAAACTTACAGTGTTCTTTCATCATAAACCCACCACAGGTAATTGCAACTTTAGGCAGCTGTGACAAATTGCACTGTTTTATTTTACTGGTTTGCAACTTCATTCGGAAAGAAACTCAGTTTGACTGTAACAATAAAGGCTGGTGCAGTATTGTTTTTTCTCTGTCTCTTAAGTCAGAGGGTATTGAATCTGTTGAATTATTTTCCACAGAAGGCTGTGGAGGCAAAGCCAGTGGATATATTTACGGCAGATATAGATAGATTTGTGATTGCTACGGGTGTCAGAGGTTATGGGGAGAAGGCAGGAGAATGGGGGTTAGGAGGTGAGACTCTGTTCTCCAGAACTGATCAGTTGTTGCCTAGGTTCTCCCAGCTCTTCAGTTGAAGTTATTAATTGATTGATACATTGCACACGTTCATACAGCATGAAACAGGCCCATCGGCCCAACTTGCCCATTCCGTCCGAGCTGGCCCATCTACACTAGTTTCACCTGCCTGCCTTTAGCCAATATCCCTCTAAACCTTTCCTGACCAATGTACCTATCATGACTCCGTTTAAATGGAGTCATGGTACTTGCTTCAACCACCCTCTCTGGTAGCTTATTCCTTACACCGACCACCTTCGGTGTGAAAATGTTACCACTCAGGTTCCTATTAAATCTTTTGCTGTTCATCCTAAACCAATGACCCCTGATTTTCGATTGCCCTACTCTGGGTAAAAGAAGCTGCGAATTTAGCCTATGTATTCCTCTCATGATCTTATACTCCTCTGTAAAATTATCTTTTATCAGGTCCTAACCCCCATTCTCTTATCTCTTATCCATCTTGTGCTCCAAGGACTAAAGTCCAAGCCTGTCCAACCTCTTCTTATACCACAGAACCTCAAGTCCTGACAACATCATCAGAAATCTTCTCTCCACTTTTTCCAGCTTGAACACATCCATCCTGTGGCAGCTTGACCAACATTGAACACAATACTCCAAATGTGGCCTCAGCAATGTCTTGTACAACTGTAACATAACATCCCAAAATCTATACTCAATACCTGACCTCAAGTCCCATGTAGTGAAATCCTGCTTGACCAGCCTATCTACCTGTGAAGCCATTTTGAAAGAACCATGTACCTGCACTCCTAGATCCCTCTGCTCTACAACACTCCCCAGGGCCCTGCCATTCACTGTGTAATTCCTGCCCTGTTTTCACTTCCCAAGATGCAACTCTAATATTTGATAACCATCTTTGCTATCTCCAATACCACCCAATTTAGTGTTATCTGCAAACTTACTAATCATGCCTTCTATGTTCTTATCCAAACCGTTGATATAAACCACAAACAGCTATGGACCCAACACTAATCCCTGAGGCATCCACGTCATAGGCCTCCAGTCTGAAAAACAACCTTCCACCTTTACCTTCTCCTTCCTTTGATGAAGCCAATTCTCTCTCTAGTCAGCTAGCATTTCATCAATCCCATGCGATCAAACTTTTCGGAGCAGCCTACCAGGTGGAACCTTATCAAATATCAAACCCGACCAAAGATTTAAATATATCTAGACTAAGCAGGACTTGTTGGGTCCCAGTCACACGGGAGGCCTGGTCCCCCAATGCAAGCCATTCCCCAACGCAATATTCCACCACTCACCCATTCCCCTAAAGCAACCCGTTCACCAAATGTAATGTTCATCCACTCACCCATAGCCGCTAACTACGCAGGCGTGGCTGACGAGTTGCCATTGTGACACCCCTGATCTCCCCTCCTCCCCTCCTCCCCTCACGCCCCCCCCCCCCCCACTCCGCCCCTTGCCTTTCACCCCAATGCACTCACTACATCCCCCTCAACTCAACCCCCCCTCTCCAAAACACTCTTAGAGGCTCTCCGGTAATGCAGCCAGTCGCGGTCATTGGGTTCCCATTGTGATGTAGCAAACACAGGTATGACGGCACAGGCGCAGCTGATGGGCAGGGCAAATGGAAAAGGGATTTAGTAAAGTTAAAAGGTGAATAACTCTGAAAATATAACTACAATTTAAACCTTAAAAATGTGATTTATTCAGGCCATTCTTTGTTGTTACGTCTCTTGTTGCGTTCTGGAGCCAGGGGAGGGGGACGACTTGAGACGGGGTCTGAAGTCGTCCGCTAAACACCCGCTAAACCTTGTCTTCACTCCCCTTCTCTCCACCTCTCTCCCCTCTCCCCCCCCCCCCCCCCCCCCCCCCCCCCCCCCCGCGCTCTCTAAAGGATTTACCGTACACTGTGCAACTGTCTGTTACCTTCCTGTTCATTGTGGGTGTGAATTTCAGCACTCCCCCGCTTTCCCTGCCCCCAGCCTTTGAGATGTGTTTGTGTGTCTGTTTTTGGGTGTGGTTGGTTGATCCAGCTCACGGTTTCATCGCTGATGGTCGATCCAGCTCGAGGTTTTTCCAGGCGAGTGCCCTCGAGCTTGAAGGTCGAAGACATTCGCTGAAAGGTCGCGTTAGTGGGATAGGTTTTTTTAATTTTACAGTCAACCACCGATTGGTGCACTCGCAGCACAGGAGAACGACGAGTAAGCTAGTGAAAAATCGTCACGCTATCGCGTACTGGTTTTGCGCAAATGGAAAGACTGCGCAAACCGGAAGATAACAAGATCAGAATTTTAGTGATAGATAGATAGATAGATAGATAGATAGATAGATAGATAGATAGATAGATAGATAGATAGATAGATAGATAGATAGATAGATAGATAGATAGATAGATAGATAGATAGATAGATAGATAGATAGAATAGGTGGTAACCTGTCAGAGGTTTGGGTAACTTATCACTGGTCACAGCCCACTTTGTGTGTGGAGTGACTGTGCAATAATGTTGGGAGAGATTAGGAGCTGCAGGGTCATAGGACATCAGCACAAATGCAGGTCTAGTACAAGGGACAAACACAAGTTGCAGACAGAATCTCTAGTAAGATCCAGCCCAGGAAGCAGAAAGTTGTTCACTTTTTGCACTTTTTTGGGAGCTTCCTCTTTCACCGCTTGGTTACAATCATCTAACTCTTATGGAACCAAGTCAAGTCAAGAGAATTTATTGTCATGTGTCCCAGATAGGACAATTACATTCTTGCTTGCTGCAGCACAACAGTCTATTGTAGGCATAAATACAGATCAGATCAGTGTGACCATATACCACAGAATATATATATATACTCACATAAATAAACAGGTAAAGTGCAATAGGCTGTTATAGTTCAGAGTGTGTTTGCAGTTGTGTTTAATAGTCTGATGGCTGTAGGGAAGATTATGTTCCTGAACCTGGATGTTGCAGATTTCAGGCTCCTGTACCTTCTACCTGATGGCAGTGGAGGGATGAGTCTATGGCCAGGATGGTGTGGGTCCTTGATGATGCTGGCAGCCTTTTTGAGGCAGCGACTGCGATAGGTCCCCTTGATGGTAGGGAGATCAGAGCCGATGATGGACTGGGCAGTGTTTACAAACTTTTGCAGTCTTTTCCGCTTCTGGACACTCAGGTTGCCATGCCAAGCCATGATGCAACTGGTCAGCATGCTCTCTACTGTGCACCTGTAGAATTTCGTGAGAGTCCTCCTTGACATACCGACTCTCCGTAATCTTCTCAGGAAGTAGAGGCGCTGAGGTGCTTTCTTAATAATTGCATCAGTGTTCTGGGACCAGGAGAGATCTTCGAAAATGTGCACGGCCAGGAATTTGAAGTTCTTGACCCTTTCCACCATCGACCCATTGAAATAAACGGGACTGTGGGCCCTCATCCTACCCCTTCCAATGCCCACAATATGTTCCTTGGTTTTGCTGGTGTTGAGAGCCAGGTTATTGTGCTGGCACCATTTGGTCAATCGGTCGATCTCACTTCTATACTCTGAATGGTCCCCATCAGTGATTTGTCCCACAACAGTTGTGTCGTAGGCAAACTTGATGATGGAATTCACACTAAGTCCGGCTACGCAGTCATGAGTATGGAGTGAGTACAGCAGGGGGCTGAGCATGCAGCCTTGAGGTTCTCCCGTGCTGATTGTTATCGAGGATGACACATTTCCCCTGTGTAGGAAGCAACTGCAGATGCTGGTTTACACTGAAGATAGACACAAAATGCGGGGTGATGATTTGTGTAGAGATCCTTCTTCAGACCCAAAATGTTACCCATTCCTTCTATCCAAAGATGCTGCCTGTCCCATTGAGTTACTCCCGCATTTTGTGTCTATCTTCACAATAATGACCTGTTGTCTTTCAAAAAATAAAATCTGATGAGTAATTATATCACTTACCGAATTTCTTGTCAAAATCTCAAAATTAAATAATTCAAATATACTTAGCTTAATAAAAATTCTCTATTCTGATAGGTAGAAATTAGCATTCAGTATTATAGCCTAACATTTTATTGAGACCATCAGCTTAAATCTACCCTCTACCAAATATAACATGGAGGAGGAAGTTTCTTCAGAATGTGCCTTAGTAATTTTTGTGCCATTTATACCTAGATTTGTGTGAACATGAAATAATGTCCTCCTCGTGTACCTGTTACTGGATTTCAAAATACTGAGCATATATCAGACCAAAAGGTTAAACATGCTAAATTAGGCCATGAATGTTTAATTTGCAGCACAATTAGCTGCATGTTTTGTTTTTTCACCTCATTGCAAATGCATTTTAATAAGAAGTATGAATCTGTTCCAGGCATTAACGTTAATTATCTTAGTTTCACTTTATTTCCCAAAGGAAATATGACAAGAAATCCCTTTGGATTATTTGGAATAATAAACAAGCAGTGCCAACATCCTTGAAATTTGGAGAGAAGCACTCATTCATGAACTAATTTAAATGAAGTGCCATTTGGATGACCTGTCAGTACTGGATTTTAAATGGTCCTTTCTTCTGCAGGACACTGCAGTTTACCAAGATAATTGATTGTTCTGTCATACGCAAATGACTAAAAGACTTAAGCTTCACTCAATACTTTTAAAACTGAGTGAACAAGTCAGAATAGCAATCAATATCACAAGTGTTTTATGTTGTTAATATATCTGTTTGAGGCACATATAATATTTACTTTTGTGAACAGGACTAACTTAAATATGGCAAATCTTCCTTCTTAGGAAATAATGCAGCAACTTGTTCAGAGAAGGAATTAAAGTTAATGAAATGTGCTTTTAGATGGTCATATATTATCAAACGACTTTGTTGAGTGGTGTGGGCTGAATGACCTGCAGCTCAACACCGACAAGACTAAGGAGTTAATGCCCCTGTCCCACTTAGGAAACCTGAACGGAAACCTCTGGAGACTTTGCGCCCACCCAAGGCTTCTGTGTGATTCCCAGAAGTTGCAGGTAGTTGCCGGAGGTTGCAGGTAGTGGAAGCAGGTAGGGAGACTGACAAAAACCTCCGGGAACCGCATGGAAACATTGGGTTGGGGCGCAAAGTCTCCAGAGGTTTCCATTCAGATTTCCTAAATGGGACAGGGGCATTAGTGGTGGACTTTAGAAGAAGAGGAACACCCCTGTGCCCTATCTCCATCAATGGTGTGGATGTGCAGTTTACTAAGGAGTACAAGTACCTTGGTGTTTACCTGGACAGTAAACTGGACTGGTCCAGCAATGTTGAGGCACTCCATAAGAAGGGACAGAGCCGTCCATACTTTCTGAGAAGGCTCCGCTCTTTCAACGTCTGCAGTAAGATGCTCTATCAATCAGTGGTGCCCAGTGGCATCTTCTTAGCTGTCATGTGCTGGGGTAGCCGGGCGAAGGCCGTGGACGGCAACACAATTAACAAGCTGATCAGGAAGGCTGGCTCCGTCTTGGGGGTGGAGTTGGATTCATGGGAGAAGGTCTTGGAGAAGAGGATGCTCAAACTGCAGAGCATCATGGACAATACAGCTCACCCTCTCCATGACACATTGGTCAACCTGAGAGGCACCATCAGCAACAGACTGGTTCCACCAAGATGCAGCACAGAATGCCACAGGAGATCATTTTTCCCTGTGGCCATCAAACTGTACAACTCCTCTCCCTTCTGTCGTGGGGTAGATGCTGACTGACCCACTGAGTTATTCCAGCATTTTGTGTCCTTCTTTGCAATAATCCACCAGCTGCAGTTCCTTCGTATTACATGTGGATATGCCACTGTTGGTTCTGCAATGCTCTTCTTTATTGAATCAAAGTCGGTCTAAATTGATGATAATTAAAAATGAGTTTTATATTGTTGAGTTTTGAAATCACAGGCCTTGAGGGAATAGATTTCTGTCAAACATTGTCAATAATTTCAGTAACTATCCCAACTTATGATGAACACATTCTCCCGCAAGACCCGAGCAAACTTCCTATGACACTGAACTAGTTCCTTGAGCCATGACTGCTGTGATTGTGTAAGAAGGAACTGCAGATGCTGTTTCAAACCGAAGATGGACACAAAAAGCTGGAGTAACTGAAGTCTGAAGAAGGGTCTAGACCCGAAACATCACCCATTCCCACTCTCCAGAGATGTTGCCTTTGCCACTGAGTTACTCCAGCATTTTGTGTCTAACTGCTGTGATTGACATCCATGGCTATTTGATGCCAATCCTCATTCATCATCTGTGTAAGTAATTTATGGTCCCTGCTAGCACAAAATATTTTCTGAGCACTCAACCACAGAAAACATCCATTGAGAGTCTAGTTACTTCTTTCTAATTCCCTAGAAATGTTTGTTGCAGAAAGACTGCCAGTTCTCTCACACAAGCACAATGCATCATCCTCCCTGAGCTATCAGCTCTTTTTGATATGATTTCCCTGTTGTCTGTTAGCTAAATGGAACTGCAATTACCATTGGCTACATGGCAAAATCATTGTACTTTGTGGATGTTGTTTCTTTGGTACTGCCTTCAATAATCGGGCTTGGCTTAATTTCACTTTGCAATCTCTGCGCCTGAATATGGAACAATTGAGTTTGAGTGCATTTTAATACTGAAGGTCCTATTTTTCAAATTGTAACCTTTGAAACCAATTGTATTTTTGGTAAATTTGGAGAGGCTGTATTGCTGAATGCCTTTTTGTTATTTTTGAATGCATTTCTTTGCCTGGAGTGAAGAGGTTATAGAAACTGGACTTTAATGATACAGCCCTGACCTTCTCTGCAGATATTGTGACAACTTGTGGGAAGCCCTGTTTCTAGCCATGAAAAGCCTTGTTAGGTCATGGCGTACCCTTGCTACTGGTACCATGTAGTCCAGTTCAACCTGTGGGACATGCTCATCCTTCATGGAAAGTCTGCTTTAGTGGACCAGGCGGAAGAGATCTTTATGAACCAGCGGCTGGAACGGTGATGCAGCAACGCACTGTGGAATGTGAAGGGCTAGTCAGAGCACTAAATATGTCATGACCGTCCACTGCAGCCAAGAAATCTCCAGTTCATGCCACTGGACTCTGATTACTGCGGCCGAGAGGGTGGTGTTGTTATAGTGTGACATCTTCTCCACCTTAAACTCATTCACACACAGGTTTTTGTGCGGCCCTCTTCTCTACACAAGTCCTGTGGCGATGGGCTAAGAGCAGCAAAGTGGCAGGTAGAGGTTACTACTGGAAGTCATAGTTCCGAACCTGCACGTAGGTGGCCAATGGACCAATGGTTGCTCTTCTTTGTATCAGGGCAGCAAGGAAGTTCGGCAGCATCGCAGGCGACACTTCAGGACAGCACTGCTCACACTAGTAAGGGGACTCGTGAGCAATGTCAGAACTCACCAGAATTGGGACTGCACAACCCGCCATCATCGTTACCGATGGGCCACCACCACGTATTACAATATTGCAAGATTCAAAATACATTATGGATGAACTATAGTTCAGTTGGCCCCACTTACCTCTAAACCAAAAGGCTGTATGTTTAGTTCCCACTCAAGAAGTTTGCAAACCCACAACAGAAAAGGAATATAGAAATGAGCAACTGCAGATGCTGGAATCTTGAGCAAAAGATGAACTCAGCAGGTCAGGCAGCATCTGTGTTGAGAATGGACAAGCCATGTTGCAGGAAGTGATGCCTCTTTAGACTGATGGGAGTGGGAGGCGGGAAGCTGGAGAAAAAAATCATGGAGCGGGACATAGCTGGACGAGTGAAAGGTAGCTACAGGTGAGAGGGTTTTGATTGGCAAATGAGTGGATTCAATGACAAATGATAGAGATGGAGAGGAGACAACATGGTGTTTCATAAGGAACAAAGATGAAGGACGGGGCAGATGTTATGATGTGGGCGGAAAGGGACAGGGAAGAAAGGGACGAGTGGGTATAAAAGGGAAATAAGGTCTCGAGAATGTGAGATGAGTGTACAAAAGAAAAGAAAAGAGGGGGGTGACTGTGCAGATCAGTGGGTTTACAGGTAAGAGAGAGGTGTTTAGGGGTGGTGGTAGAAAAAGGTTTTGGGATTCGCCACAAGATTAAAGGGCGTCGAGCACTTATGAGGTGGGTGATGGATGTCTCAAAAACAAACTAGTTATATCTTCTCTCATTCCAGGCAAGCAAATGCATTCACAAATGATAGGACATTCATCTGTACAGCATTTCTGCAAAATCTATCAGCAATATGTAGAGGTTTCAAAGGTAAAGGAATTTGCTAAATTAGCTGAGTGGAGGGAAAATGTATTGAAGACATGAAAGGTTTTGCACTTAGCTCTTTAAAGTTACCTTAACTGTCCTGAGCCCTCATCAATCCTAAATCCTCATTTAGTAGAGACAGGACTGTCAGTATACGCAAATGATGTGGAAATAATAGAAAATAGGACAAATGATGTAATGAAGGGAGCAATGACAAAAATGGTGTGAGTCTGGAAGGTACAGGATCTTAAGGGGTTACATACACCCCAGCTTCCTAATTATATACATACTGGTCTGGAAATAAGGAAGGGATAACCCACACCTACATTGTAGCCTGAGTCTCCAACACAAGCTTATCAATCAAAAGTGTCACGTCAGATTTGGGTGACAACACACTAATACAACAGTTAATGTGTAGTCATTCATTGCAACTCAGCAACAGTCCTGGTAATAATGTCAAAGATGAAAGGGGAATAAAATCTGAAAAGATTTGCTCAGCTGAAATTTCATTAATGTTACCATTTTTCATCATGGCATAGTCATTATCCATCTAGATATTTAAACATAGCAAGTAATTTAAAAGAGTGAAGATTATAAATCATGACTAAAAATAATCATTAAACACCTACAAAATGTCAAGAAAGCATTTATTTCTGCATTTGCAAAGTGAAAAATAACATTTAATCATAAACATTTTTGCACTAAAGGCCATAAATGATTACATGAAAGAAAAGTTGCCCATTTTAGGAAGTGACAAGAAATATATAATAATTACAACTTAGTGCTATTGATCAAGACTTTGGTTATAGTGCAGATTTTGACCTATTTATAAAGAACATTTCTCAATAAGATAAATCTATGCAAACAGCCTTGTGTACTTCTGTTATACAGTGGTATAACTTTCAGCTGAAATTCAATTAATTTAAATGTTGTTTAAATTAATTTATATTTCAGATAAGAATATATTTCTGAATATCATTATTCTCTATGAAATGTAGTATCAAGTATTGAAAATGTTATTATTAATTAAATTCACCAACTCAATTCTTTGTACACTTTTGAATTGTAGGAGCAACTTTGAAACAACAATAAAAACATTAGAATAGTTGAGTAATATTTTTAATAATACGAAAAAAAAAATCACATTTGCATTTCATTTCACAATGATTCGATTCTTTAAATTACTCTGAGAAATTCTCTTCACTATTCTCAACATCCAGCTGTTTTTGCTTCAGTTATCTACATGGAATATTAAAACTATTATAGTAAAATTATTACATTGTATAACTACTAAGACAAGGAACCATCTTGCATTTGGATGAATTTAATTTAATCTTGATTTAGGGGAGCAAAATATATTTTAAAACATTTCTGACTAAACTAAATAACAGGAAATGCCAGAATAGGTAATAGACAAGACAAGACAAGAGACATTTATTGTCACATGTACCGATTGGTACAGTGAAATTTGCGGTCACCATACAGCCATACGAATAAAATAAAGAACATAGAACACGATAGTCTTTAACATAAACATCCCGACACAGCGGTATCAGAGTATCCTACTTTGAGGGAAGGCACCAAAGTTTAGTCCTCCTCCTCTGTTGTTCATCCGTAGTCAGGGCCTCCCGAGCCCTCCGTAGTCACTGCTACGGGCGGCCCGATGTTCAGGTCCACTCGCCGGCATGATGGAACTCTGACGTCGGGATGGGAGAACATCCTCAGTGGCTTGGACCTCCGAATCGGCCACTTCCTACTGGAGTCCGCGGCTCTCGAAGTCCACAGGCCGAGCTGGGCGGAGATTCAACACTGGCAACCCCTGGCAAAGGATCACAGGACTCCACAAAGTTGTTCAGCGCCTCCCACGTTGGAAGCACCGCAAACCACAGCCGCAGCAGGCCCAACACTCCGGAGCATCAATCGGTGATCCAGGTAACGCATCGCCCGCTCCGCGATGAATCCAGTGCTGCGCCACCGCTGTAGTTCTGGTCCTGTCTCCGGCAGGAAAGGCCGCAAGGAGGGGGGCGAGGACACGACTCGGAGAATAGTCGCGTCCTCATCAGGAAGTGACTGGGAAACGGTTTCCCGTTTACCCTACCCCCTCCTTCCCCCACATAGAAAAACTAAAAAAATCCTCCAGAACATACTTTTAATGAGCTAAAAATAAAAAAAAGATAGGAAACCCAACAGACTGTAGGCAGAGGCTGCTATCATGCGGCGCCGCTCGTTGGTCAACAGCACCAGTCATCAGGTTCAAACCCAGGTCCCTGGTGCTGTAAGGCAGCAACTCTACCACTGCACCACCACAAAAGTACTGAATGGATTGCTATAGATTGAAATCGTTTACCACTATTACATTCATGCAATTTGCCAAATGTTGGTAATACTGAAGATTGACAAGTAGTAAACAGAACATTTCTTTAGATGTAGTCACGTTGGTAATTTCTTGGCGATGCAGTTGTTTTTATTTTTGAGGGACGTGGAAGTATTTATTAGTCTCTAGGATAAACAAAAACAGAAAACAAAAATCAGATCCAAAATATTATTAGATACCTTAAGTAAAACCAAAAATAATGCTGGAGAAACTCAGCAGGTTAGACAGTGTCTATGGGGACATAAACAGAATTTATATTTCAGATCAATGGTGATTGATGATTAGAGCAATAGGGAAAAACCATGATAGGGTGGGAATGAGAATGGATTGAATGTGGTGAGGATCATTCTTTATAGAGTCATTGAGCCATGTTGTCATACAGCACAGAAACAGGCCCTACAGTCAAACTTACCCATCAGGGGCTCTATCTCTATATTACTCAAACCCTCATCTTGTTTGTTTGTTTGTCTGTTTGTTTGCCCGGTTTGTATTTGCCCAAAAACGGTACATGTAGTGCTACAATTTTTGACCCACCTTAATCACCGTTGTCCTGTGATGTGAATTGAACAGGCTTCGTTCAGATTGATGGTATATTTTACGTAATTGACGTTTAAAACTTTAAAATAAAGTAAAACAGCATCCCCCACTTGCCCTGCCCCCATTTGTCATCTTTACTTGACAGGCCATCACAAAGGACACCTCACTGTCCTCAGCGCGGCCTTTGCACAATTTCTGACCGCCATCTACACGGGTAAGTTTCCTTCTATTTTAATTTCTGTCCCCCCAGTCCCTGGGCAGGGGTTGGAGCTGGTGCAGGGACTAGGGTGGGGTGACACCATGCCAGGTACCCTCAGCCTCTTCCTCTACCTGCCCGGGTCCAGGAAGCTTGCCCCTCCCCCCGACAGCCCCCGCCTCAAATCCTCCCCCTCCCCCTGCTCAGGGACGCTCACCCACCCTGACAGCCCTTGCCTCAAGCCCTCCCCCTTCCCCCGCTCCAGGATGCTCGACCCCCACCCCCTGACAGCTGCCACCCCAAGCCCCCCCCTCCCCCCGCTCCAGGGCATTGTGGAAAACGTTGATCGTCAAGTTCCTATTTAATCTTTTCCATCTTATCTTAAACATATGTCCTTTGGTTCTTAATTCACCTTCTCTGTGTAAATGACTGTGCATTTATCCTATCTATTCCCTTCATGATCTTATAAACCTCTACAAGATCCCTCTCATCCAGCTGCACAAAGAACTAGCCTGCCCATCCTCTCCTTGTAGCTCAAGTCCAAGCAACAAGCTTCTGGCTGGAAAAGACTAGAGATTCTGGGGAAATTGTAAACATGAGGAGATAAATTTAATTCAAAATTACCAGAACTTGGGGCACAGAGAAACAAAAAGCTGAAATGTGAGATGCAAGATTGGAATGGCTAACTATCTGAAAAAGGTTGAAATAAATGTTGTGCCTGAATGGTTGTGGTGTTCCTACTACCCCATAATTTATCTAATTGATGCATAATCATGGACGAGTCACACCCAGGCAACTCCCTCTTCTCCCATCTCCCATCAGGCAAAAGGTATAGAAGTGTGAAAATGCACACCTCCAGATTCAGGGATAGTTTCTTCCCAGCTGTTATCAGGCAACTGAATCATCCTACCACAACCAGAGAGCAGTGCTGAACTACTATCTACCTCATCGGTGACCCTCGGACTATTCTTGATCAGACTTTGCTGCCTTTACCTTCCACTAAACGTTATTCCCTTAACATCTGTACACTGTAAATGGCTCGATTGTAATCATGTTTTGAATTTCTGCTGACTGGAATGCACGTAACAAATAACTTTTCATTGTATCTCAGTGCACTTGATGAAAAATAAACTAAACTAAGTATGAATTGTCTAAATCTCAGCGCTGGGCAATCAACAAGTACTAATTTCTCATACATTCTGTGGAAAAATTGAAATTTTGATAAATAACAATTGAAATCTTTGGCGACACTGCCTACACATTTGCCTACACGTTAAGTTACTCAAGCACTTTGTGCCCATCTTTGAGTCGGTACAGACATGGACACTGCAAACTGGAGAGGGTCTGAAAAGCTTCCAGATGTAGATGGGAAGTATCTGGAGAAGAGAAACATAAATTGATTTGAAATAGGAAGAAATAAAGTCCACAGGGAAATAACCTTATGTATTCTTTTAACGGCAAGTCCTGGAATGGTTCTTATTTTTTGCTTCGCTTCCTCCTCCACACTCATATTTTATTTTTGTTTTTTACTTGGTTTATTCTTTCCATCTTTGCAAGAAATGATCATGCCATTTATCATTAAATTTTTCCTGTCTCCATATCTGTCACAGATCTTCCCTTTTGCAAATTCCTTTGCCTGCATTCTCTGCCATGGTGCTCTTTGGAAACCGCTATTTTGCTCCAGATTTTATGAAAGGACTGACCTAAAGTATAAATTTCAAGCCAATTGTTGCCTGGCCTGCTGAACCATTACCACATATGATGGGACAAATTCCCAATGAAGAATGCTAGGAATATGAAGTACTTTAATATATACTCCTGAAAATCCCATGATCATCTTAATGTGGAGAAAGAACATGTGGGATGTTTAGTTTAGATTTAGATTAGAGACTAGACTAAGTGGAACCCATTGGATCCCATTGTTACACGGGAGGCCTGGTCGCCCAACGCAATATTCCACAACTGACCCATAGCCCCCAACTGACAGGATCCCGTTGTGATGCCCCTGATACGCCCTCCTCCGCTCACCACCCCCCACTCTGCCATTTGCCCTACCCCCCACGCACTCACTCCATCCCCCTCAACCCCCCATCCATTCTTAGTGCCTCTCCGGCGGTGCAGCCATTCCAGCCCATTGGGTTCCCATTGTCACGAGTCAAGAGTGTTTTATTGTCATATGTCCCAGATAGAACAATACAATTCTTACTTGCTGCAGCACAACAGAATATATAATCATAATAAATAATAACAAAAACTCAGAAAAAAAGAACAAACAATAACAGTGCATTGATAATAATAATAATAATAATAATAGTCTAGTGTAGTTCAAAGATTATGAGGTTGTAGTGTTTAATAGCCTGATGGCTGTAGGGAAGATGCTCAGTTCTCAGGCTCCTATACCTTCTTCCCGATGGCAGTGGTGAGATGTGTGTGGCCAGGATGGTGTGGGTCTTTGATGATTTTGGCTGCCTTTTTGGGGCAACGCCTACGATAAATCCCTTTGATGGTGGGGAGGTCAGAGACAGTGATGGCCTGGGCAGTGTTTACAACTTTTTGCAGTCTTTTCTGCTCCTGGCTGTTCAAGTTGCCGAACCAGGCCATGATGCAACCAGTCTGGGTCCAGGAAAGATTGTCAGAATTATGCACGCCCAGGAATTTGATTTAAACAGAATTGTGGGTCCTCAACCTTCCTCTTCCAAAGTCCACAATCAGTTCTTTGGTTTTGTTGATATAGAGAGCCAGGTTGTTGTGCTGGCACCATATGGTCATTGTGACATATAACACACAAGTATTACTGTGCAGGCGCAGCTGATGGGCACGGAATGTGGAAAAGGGATTTATTAAAGCTTAAAATGTGAATAACTCTTAAAATACAACAACTATTTAAATGTTAAAGATGAGATTTATTCAGTTCAGTTCTTTCTTGTTGCGTCCTGCTGCTCACTGCGTCTCGATGTCTTTTTGCTGTTGATGGAAAAACAAGACACACAATTTGAATATAGAGACATTATTGAGTGGTCAAATTTTAACTTGAAGAAAATCAGAGAATTTACCTCAGTGGGGGCGCCGTCAATATTGAGTGGGGCCCCGTCGAGTATGGCTGCCCTGCCTGCAGCTGTTCATCCTTTACCCTTTTTTTTAAACTTTTAGTGTGTTAAAAGCTTTTTCTTGGAGGTCTTCGAGTCTTTTTGGAGGTCTTGGAGGTCTTCTGAAGCACCATCATGGAGCGGGCAATACCTTACCCGGGTTGCCGTGTGGTAAGCTCCGGAGTGCTGAGACCGCCAACTCCAACATCGCGGAGCTGTGGTCGCGGAGCGTCCAGCTGCGGGCGGCGCTGAGTTTAAACACCGCGGAGTATGGGATCTTTCACCGAGATCAGCAGTGTTGGAACTCCGACCAGCGTGGCCTGTGGACTTTGGGAGCTGCGGTCTCGGGCAGCAAGCGGCCGTTCCAGACACTCCAGGCAGCTGAAGAGTGTTCTTCCGACGCCAGAGCACCATCATCCGGCGAGAGGGCCTGAAACATCGGGTCGCCATCGCGGCGACTGCGGAGGCCTCAAATAGGCCCCGACTATGGGGTGAACAAGAGGAAGAGGACTGGACTTTGCTGCCTTCCCTCACAGTGGGAACCATTGTGGGGGGATGTTTTTATGTTTAATGCCAAATTCTTTAATGTTGTGTTTTATTTTTATTGGTGTGCTGCAAATGGCAACTCAAATTTCACTACACCAATTGGTGTATGTGACAATAAATGTTCTTTGTTCTTGTCCTTGTCCAGAAGTCATCGTTCAACCAAGCACGTGCTTAATGCAACATTCTCGGTTAATGTTCCAATATTTTTACATTTTCCTTCACCTTTCCTCTGCTAAGAGCCACATATAGTTGTCCATGCTGAAATACCGGTTTCTCGAGGTATATTAACACTGTCTCCTTTGTTTGTCCTTGCGCTTTATGGATCATCATAGCAAAACTTGACTGAATGGGGAATTGTTCCCTGAAGGTGGAATCTCATGTAGATAGGGTGGTAAAGAAAGTTTTTGCTGTGCTAGCCTTTATAAACCAGAGCATTGCGTATAGAAGTTGGGATGTAATGTTAAAATTGTTCAAGGCATTGGTGAGGCCAATTCTGGAGTATGGTGCACAATTTTGGTCGCCCAATTATAGGAAGGATGTCAACAAAATAGAGAGAGTACAGAGGAGATTTACTAGAATGTTGCCTGGGTTTCAGCAACAAAGTTACAGAGAAAGGGTGAATAAGTTAGGTCTTTATTCTTTGGAGCGCAGAAGGTTAAGGGGGGACTTGATAGAGGTCTTTAAAATGATGAGATAGATAGACAGAGTTGACGTGGATAAGCTTTTCCCATTGAGAGTAGGGAAGATTCAAACAAGAAGACATGACTTCAGAATTAAGGGACAGAAGTTTAGGGGTAACATGAGGGGGAACTTCTTTACTCAGAGAGTGGTGGCTGTGTGGAATGAGCTTCCAGTGGAAGTGGTGGAGGCAGGTTCGATTTTATCATTTAAAAATAAATTGGATAGGTATATGGATGGGAAAGGAATGGAGGGTTATGGTCTGAGTGCAGGTAGATGGAATTAGGGGGAAAAAAGTGTTCAGCACGGACTTGTAGGGCCGAGATGGCCTGTTTCCGTGCTGTAATTGTTACAGTAAATGTTTATATGGTTTTTGGTTATATGGTTATGGAGAATTGATGCTTCTCATCGTATCATTGTGCGGAACCAAGATACAATTGTCAGAAAATAATTCTGCAGGATTGTCAAATGCGGGATAGATGATATCAATACAATCTTCCAGTGTTTTTGCTGATAAAACCATGTCTACTGGCATTTCAATATCATTGTCTTCATTCTTTAAAATCTCGTATTCAACTTTCAACAAAAATTGAGAATAGCCGCCTTCTCCCTCTTTCAATCGCATATTCGCCCGCAATTGAAATTTGGTGAAAAGTCTCCACAAGTAGTAATTCTTGATGAAGGAATTTTCAACATCAGCATCATTTCCCCTTTTCACTACAGGAAGTAGTTGTCAAAATCACCACAACAAATGCTAAGAATGCCGCCAAAAAGCTGAATGTTGGCGCATACATCTTGAAGAGTTCTGCCCACCGTTTCAAAGCCCTCCCTCCTAATCCTTGGGCATTCCTCCCAAACAATGAGTTTCACTTGCCTCATCAAACGTGCCATGTGAGAGCTCTTCACAATGTTGCAGAATGTACCCTCGGTCACTTGGAAGGGTATCTTGAATCGAGAATGTGCAGTTCTTCCACCAGGCATTAATTTAGCGGCTATCCCAGAGGATGCTACATGAATAGCCACATCACCTGTTGGGGCCGGCGGTGGGGGGAAGCGACTTGCAACAGGGGGAAGGGGGTAGCTTCAGGCTGGGGTTGTCGGGCCAGTGGGGGTGGGAAGTGTTCTGCAGCTGGGAACGAGGACGGCTTCAGGCAGGGCCAGCATGAGAGTTCTGTAGCCGGGGATGGGGACGGCTTCAGGCTGGGGAGAGGGGAGGGGGAGCGTCCTGTAGCCGGGGAGGGGGACAGCTTCAGACAGGGGCCGGTGGAGGGAGGGGGGGGGGGGGGCTGCTTTCTGGAGTGCTAGTACGGGTGGTGTGGGCAAAAGCGACTGGTTTTCAGAGGGCTTGTAGGGACATTGTAGGCAGAAGGGACTTTTCTTGGGCTAGTACAGGTTGTCGGGACTGGTTTGTGGAGGGTTAGTATGGACATTGTGGGCCGAATGGACTTTTATTAAGCTAGTATAGTGCTATGCGCTGAAGGGTCTGGTTTCTTGAGGACTAGTACAGACATTGTGGGCCGAATGAACTGCAGCTGGAGTCAGGGACAGCTGCAGGTGGGGGCCAGCGGGAGTGTTCTGTAGCTGGGGCAGGGACAGCTTCAGACTGGGCCTGTCGGGGGCCGGTGGGGGGGGGAGGGGGGGTGCGGGGGAGCGCTGCTGTGGGCTACCCCTGCCATTGCCCAAACCTGCCATTGCCTAAACCTGCCGCGGCCTACCACTGCTGGGGACGGGGATGGCTGCAGGCGGGGAAATTAACATGGGGGGTGTGGGGGTGTGGGTGTGGGGGGGGGGGGGTGGGGTGTGTTGGGGGAGGGGGTGGGGTGGGGAGAGGGTGGGGGGGGATGGGGTGTGGGGAGGAGGGGTTGTGAGGGTCGAGGGGGTGTGGGAGTGTAGGGTGGGGAGCCCTACAGACAGCACCCGCCGTCAGGATTGAACCCGGTCTCTGGCGCTGTAAGCGCTGTAAGGCAGCAACTTTACCACTTCGCCTCTGTCCTGCCCATGTGGTCACATGGAAACTACTTGTTTTTATTTTTTGCAGCTTCTGCCCTGTTGAGAGCATGTTTTCTTTAACCAAGCAAAGATGTCGATATATTGGCAATGTATTTTGACTTGCTTGCTCGGGACAGGCAGCATCTCTGGATAGAAGGAATGGGTGACGTTTTGGGTCGAGTCCTTCTTCAGACCCTTCTCTCCAGAGATGGTGCCTGTCCCGCTGAGTTACTCCAGCAATTTGTGTCAAACTTTCTCTTGATTCATTGGAAAGACAACATATCACTTTCCGATGCAACATACGAGGAATTTCATTTGCCACGTCAGTCATACAAATAAAAAGCAACTATACAGCTAAATTACATTTTAACATAAACATCCACCACAGTGACTCTTCCACATCCCTCACTGTGATGGAAGGCGAGCAAAAGTACAAATCTCGTCCCTTCTTTGCTGCCCCTTGGTCGGGGGCCTCGAGCGGAGTTTGGGTCCTCCGCATCGAGGGGATCAGCTCCCGCATTTGGGGGATGTCAGCTCCCCCGCACCGGTGATCGGACCTCAGGTCAGGGCTGGTCGAACCTCTGCTTCGTTAGAGCTCCGGACGTGGCCCCTCCCGAGACTGTGAGCTCATGATGGCAGAGTCCTCAGGCTGCGGTTGGAGCAATCCCAGGCAAGGGATCTGCTCCGATGTTAAGTCCACGCCCCGCGGTGGGGCTCAAAATCAGCCCGAGGAGGCCTCCAGCTCCATAATGTTAGGCCACAGAGCGGCCGGAGATACGATCCGGAAAACAATCACACCTCCGGCAAGGTAAGAAACTGAAAAACAAGATGAGGGACACTAAATTCCATCTTGCCAGTGTGTCCAGATTCATTTGGAAGGTTGATAGGTCTCTGCACTTGTTTGGATGGCTGTGTTGGCATCTCACGTGGGAGTGCTTGATAATTGAAAGTTCTTGAAGTAGCAAGGGCTTCATCTCCCTGGAACTAATTACTTATTTTCGCAGCCAAACAATTCACAACAAAAGAAAGATCTCATGAGATGTATTAAACTGAATTGTTGATGTGAAAAATGATTTTTGAAAAGTCTTATATCATGATCTATGCTTTAATCCCCCCACGCCACTAATATTGAATGTCAGTTTTTGTCCCGGTGAAGCCGATGGGGAAGTTGGTAACCTTTGCTGGGATGAGCCTTGGGAGTAGTCGGTGCAACAAAAGCAAACGTAATCATATGAAAGGATACATCTTATTTGAAGCATGCTTCAAATGTTATGAATTGCATTACCCCCAACTTTAGCCAAGCCAAAAGAAATTTGTAACATTGACAAAATTTGAAAATCATTGCTTATGTCTTTTTTGGTTTTCTTTCGTCACGTTAATGAACATGACGAACAGGAACCTTAAATAGTTCAGTGTGTTCAAATACCTCAGAGCAGAATGCCAACAACATGTACAAGTTTATCATATCCCTTCTGACCAGACATCTTCCCTTATTTCATATCTTGTCATCAGTTTTTCCTCAAATGACAAGATCATTCATAAGTTTTGACAACACGACTTGTGACTCTCATCACAAAGGGCATGAGAGATGATGCTGATTCAATCTCCTTTGAGTATTTGCACTGTTCATTCTAACCAGAGATAGCTGGTTCAAGCAGAGCAGGGAGTTTGGTCACTTAACATCCCAATTAACATAATGGAGGCAATTAATATCACTGCCTTCAGACGAGTGCTGAATAAATATTGACATTGAAAGAGTCCAAATGTCTCAGCCATGTTTCGGGTTGAGACCCTTCTTCAGACTGAAAGTCACAGGAAAGGGAAACGAGCGATAGAGATGAGGATGGAGAGATATATAGAACAAATGACGGATATGCAAAAAGGTAACAATGAAAAAGGAAACAAGCCATTGTTAGCTGTTTGCTATGTGAGAACAAAAAGCTGGTGTGACTTGGGTGGTGGAGAGATGGCCCAGCCACTTGCTGGATAAGGTAACGGATCAGTAATGTTTTAGTTTCAATTTAGAGAACTACAGCAATGTTTACATTATGATAATTCAGATCTGTTATCTATATAAAAATCTGAATAAAACATGTTTCTTGGAAATACCTAATATGGCATGAACATTTTTATTGTATTGATTTCTAAGTGGTTATCTCACATTTCTCGTTATTTTTGAGTGATTCTTATTTGATGTACTAAACCCAATCAAAATCTATATTACTAAAACTCTGTTCTTGACCGGTTTTGGCTTTCTGTGCTGCGGTTTCCGAGAGAACGCCGCCACCTACGGCTGTCATTTTTGGCCACCTCGCTCAGACCCCCCCCCCCCCTCCGCCGCGTATGTGCCGAGGATTTTTCCCGTCGATGAAAATTGACAAATATATTAATGTTTTTACAACATTCCCCATTCTCTTTGCTGCCCCTGCTGGAGGGAGGGAGAGGGACTATAAAAACTGGAAGTGGTGTGCCTCAATCAGTCACTGCAAGTGGCGTGCCTCAATCAGAGCTTTGAATGACACTGAAAAATGTCTACAGCACGGTGAGTCCACTTAATTTGGTTTGAAAATGAAAATATGGTTAGAGGTAAAAAAGCACTGCCTGCAAATAGTTGTTTGGGTTTAGGTTGAAGTAAAAAGGCACTCTTCCCCCTCCCTCTCCTCTCCCCTCCCTCTCCTCTCCCTCCCTCTCCTCTCCCCCCCTCTCCTCCCTTCCTCCATCTCCTCTACCCCCCACTCTCCTCTTCCTCCCTCCCTCTCCTCTCTCCCCTCCCCCTCTCCCTCTCCTCTCCCCTCCCCTCTCCCCACTCTATCTCCCCCTGCCCCCTCCCCCCCCCCCCCCCCTCCCCCTCTCCTCTCTCTCCTCTCTCCCCTCTCTCCCCTCTCTCCCCCTCTCTCCCCTCTCCCCTCTCCCCCCTCTCCCCCTCTCCCTCCCCCTCTCCCCCCTCTCCCCCCTCTCCCCCTCTCCCCCCTCTCCCTCTCCCCCCTCTCCTCTCCCCCCTTCTCCTCTCCCCCCTCCTCTCCCCCTCCTCCCTCCCCCCTCTCCTCCCGCATTCCATTCCCGCCCCCACCGTCCCTCCCTCCCCTAAACCCCCCTACCCTCCACACACCCCTAACACCTCCCTACACCCCACTTCTGCCCCACCCCTCATCTCACCTCCCCCCCTCTCTCCCCCCCTCCCCTCCCTCTCTCCTCCTCCCCTCTCTCCTCCCCCCTCCCCCTCCCCCCCCTCTTCCCCCCTCCTCTTCCCTTCCCCTCTCCCCCTCCCCTCTCCCCCCTCTTCCCCCCTCTTCCCCCTCCCCCCCTCTTCCCCCCCTTTCCCCCCCATCCTCTTCCCCCCTCTTACCCTCCACCCCTCTGCCCCCCTCCCCCCTCTACCCCCCATCACCCCCCTCTTCCCCCCCTCTTTCCCCCCTCTTCCTCCCCCTTCTTCTCCACCTCTCCCTCTCCCCCCTTCTCCCCCCCCCTTCTCCCCCCTTCTCTCCTTCTCCCCCCCCCCCCCCTCACCCCCCCTCTCACCCCCTATCCCACCCCCTCTTCCCCCCCCCTTTCCCCCCATACTCTCCTCCTATACCCCCCTCCCCCCTCTCTCTCTCCCCCCACTCCCCCCTATACCCCCCTCGCCCCCTCTCCCCCCCTCTTCTACCCCCTCTTCCCCCCCATCTTCTTCCCCCCTATACTCCCCCCTCTCCCCCCCTCTCCCCCCCCTCTCTTCCCTCTCTTCTCCCCCCCACTTCCCCCCCCCTCTCTTCTCCCCCCTTCTCTCCCCCCCTCTTCTTCTGCCCCCCCCTCTTCTGCCCCCCCCCCCACTCTTCTTCTGCCCCCCCCCTCCACCTCCCCCTCCCCCTCCTCCTCTCCCCCCCTCTCCTCTCCCCCTCCTCTTCCCCTCCTCCCTCCACCCCTCTCCCCCCCCCCCTCTATCCCACCCCCTCTCCCCCCCATCTTCTCCCCCCCTCTTCTCCCTCCCCCCCCTCTGCTCCCCACCCCTTCTCCTCCCTCTTCGCCCCCCCCCTCTTCTCCCCCCCCTTCCCCCCCCCCCCCCCCCCCTCTTCTCCCATCCACTTCCCCACCGCCTCTCCCCTAAACCCCCATCCCCTCCACACACCCCTACCCCCTCCCTCCCCCCTCCTCCCTCCTCCCCCCTCCCTCTCCTCCCCCCCCCTCCCCCTCTCCTCCCCCTCCCCCCTCTTCCCCCCCTCTGCCCCCCCCTCTTCCCCCTCCTCTTCCTCCCACCTCCCCCTCCCCTCTTCCCCCCCTCCCCCCCCTCCCCCTCCCCTCCCTCTCCCCCCCCCCCCCCCCCCCCTCCCCCCTCCCCCTCTCCCCCCCCCCCTCTCCCCCCTCCCCCCCTATTACCCTCTCCTCCCCCCCTCCCCCCTCTTCCCCCATTTCCCCCCCGCCCCTCTTCCCCCCTCTTACCCTCCACCCCTCTCCCCCCTCTTCTCCCCCCCTCTTCTTCCCCCCCCCCTCTTTTCCCGCTCTCCCCCGTCTTCTCCCCCCCGTCTCTCCCCCCCCCCTCTTCCCCCCTCTTCTCCACCTCTGCCCCCCTCTTCTCCCCCCCCCTCTTCTCCCCTCCCCTCTTCTCCCACCCCCCTCTCCCCCCCTCCCTCTCCTCTTCGCCCCCCCCTCCCTCTCCTCTTCGCCCCCCTCCCTCTCCTCTTCCCCCTCCCTCTCATCTTCCCCCTCCTCCCTCCCCCCCCTCCCCTCCCCCCTCTCCCTCCCCCATTCCATCCCCTTCCCCACCGTCTCTCCCCTAAACCCCCTTCCCCCCCCTCCACACACCCCTACCCCCCTCCCTCCTCCCTCCCTATCCCCCTCTCTCTCTCTCCCCTTCCCCCTCCTCCCCCCCCTTCCCCCCCTCCTCCTCCCCTTCCCCCCCCCCCTCCCCCCCCCTCTCCCCATCTCTCCCTCCCCCCCCCTCCCCCCCCCCACCCTCTCCCCCCCTCTCCTCTCCCCCCCCCCCTCCCCTCCCCCAACCTCTCCCCCCTTCTCCCCTCTCCCCCCCCCCCTCTCCTCCCCCCCTCTCCTCCCCCCCTCTCCCTCCCTCCCCTCTCCCCCCGTAGGATGCTTGAATAAGTATGAATATTACAAAAGAACCAGCAGATTCTAGAAATATGATATATTTAAAAAATCAGCCCCCAGATAAATGTTGTTTGACCTGCTGAATATTTCCAGCATTTATGCTGGAATAGTTTACATTAGTTTAATTTAGAGATACAGTGCGGAAGCAGGCCCTTCGACCCACTATCCTACACACACTAGAAACAATTTTACATTTACCAAGCCAATTAATTTACAAACCTGGGCGCCTTTGGAGTGTGGATGAAACTGAAGATCTCGGTGAAATGATTTGTTAGCCCTTAATGAAAATGAAATGAGTTGTTTGGCCTGCCCTGTGCTTGAAATTGCAATGGCAATGGAAATTAAGTGAAAATGCAATGAGCTGTTTGGCTTGGGCCTGACCTGTGCTTGAAAGTGCAATGGCAATGGAAATGTCATGAAAAAGCAATGAGCTGTTTGGCTTGAGCCTGCCCTGTGCTTGAAAGTGCAATGGCAATGGAAATGAAGTGAAAATGCAATCACCTGTTTGGCTTGAGCCTGCCCTGTGCTTGTAAGTGCAATGGCAATGGAAATAAAGTGAAAATGCAATCAGCTGTTTGGCTTGAGCCTGCTCTGTGCTTGAAACAGCAATGGCAGTGGAAGTAAAATGAAAATGCAATGAGCTATTCGACCTGCCCTGTGCTTGAAACTGCAATGCAATTGGAAATGAAATTAAATCAGTTGTTTGGCCTGCCTGAAACCATTAATTTTGGCCTACAAAACCCCTATTAGCCAAGAAACCAGTCCCTTTTGCCAAAAATACCCGTATTAGCTCAGGAGGAGCATTTTGATCCAAAAGGCCCGTGCCAGGCTAGGAAAATCCAGAAAAAGTGCCTTTCACTTAGATTTCACTACGATTTTTTAAAAAGAGGCCCTTTGGCCCATCAGGCCTCTACTAGCCCAGGAATCCCTTCGGCCCATCAGTAAGTATTACCCCTGCAAGTATTAAACCTCACCCCAGTATTTTTCTCCCTCCCTTCATTTGCTCCCTGTGAGATCCAGGCCAGGATAGCCTTTCCTCCTTCATTGCTCTGATCTGCATAAACAGATGAAAAATGTCTTTACAGTAATGGTTTGGAACAGAAAATACTTTGTTTCAATTGGTAACATAGAGAACAAAAACATGCATTCCAAATAGTGCACTATTCTATTTCTCATCACAAACTATTTGGTTCAAGTTGATCCCTTTTTGTCCCCATTGTTTCAAATCATCAAACGTGGTCACTGTGAACATTCTGAAGGAGCAATCTTCTCAGCAGCTCCAGAGCAGATACACCATGATTCAACCAATGTATACATTTGCAGCTTAGTATCAAATAGGCAATCGAGAGGTCTTCTCCAAAATTCTGTTTCTTTTTGACAGGATGGGATGGAGAGGAAAGGGAGAGGTTATGTTGTCAATGAACTTTGACTTACAGAGGATGCCCTTGGAAAGAATTGTGAGCAGAAGGAATGAAGCAAAATATAAGTAGGGTCCAGCTGTCCGAAGGGATAGACAACGAGGCTTTAATTGTGAAAGGTATATTTTTCAATTGCAGCTATGTTAAAATATTATTAATATAATATATTTGTAATATAATATATTATGGATTATATGGTGCAGCAGTAGGATTGCTGCCTTACAGCACCAGAGACCCAGGTTCGATCCCGACTATGGGTGCTGTCTGTACAGAGTTTGTACGTTCTCCCCATGACCGTGTGTGTTTTCTTCAAGATCTTTAGTTTCCTCCCACACTCCAAAGACGTGCAGGTTTATAGATTAATTGGCTCGGTATAAATGTAAAATTGTCCTAGTGTGTTGGATAGTGTCAACGTGCGGGGATCGCTGGTCGGTGCAGACTCGGTGGGTCGAAGGGCCTGTTTCTGAGCTGTATCTCTAAAACTAAAACTAAAAAATTAGTGTTTCTGCCTTAAAACTCCAAATCAGCTTATGCAAATGGCCAATTGTCATCACGTATTGAGATATTAATTGAATTTACGTTGTCAAAATACTCAGTAGTTTGAAACAAATAAGAAAAAGAGATTTCAATGGCTTATGTTATGCCCCGGATGCCAATTAGAACTAAACTTGCACTTATGCAGTGACAATGCATAACACTGAGCCACATACAATATTGTGTACAGAATCCAACATTCTGCAGCATTTTGTAAACAACTAATTTTTTTGGAGACAAGGTAATCGATGTGAACTTTCCTGATGTTTCTCCACAAATTCTAGGTTCAAGTGTGAGTCACGTTCCAATTATATCATAAAATATTATCAATGTGTATCAGACTTTTGATAACAAATTAGTGACAGAGAACAATATTGCACAATGCATCTATATTTGTGGATTTAGCAGTGACAAGAGGAACCCTATTAGTGTGTATTGTTTCAGCATGGAATAACTCTGTAAGGGAATAGAAGAAAAAAAGAAAGCAAAAGAGAAAAACGATGGCAAGTAAAATCAAGTAAACTAATTGAAATGAGACAGTAGGGTGGTGCGGCACAGGGACTGTTGTACCATGTGGCACGCCTGGCTCATCTGATGTGGAACCAAGATACCCGCCCAATGAAGAAGCCTGTAGAGAGAAGCCACCAAGATCTTTGTGGGAAGCCGCAAAATCCAGCCTCTGCTCTATCCCGAGGACCAAATAACTGGAGAGGAAGGTGGTAGGAGTCGGCGATCGAGCAAGAACAAGGGAAGAATGGAGCAATGACGGAGTAACGAAAGAATAACGATGGATTAACGATGGAGTAATGACGGAGTAACGATGGAGTAACGATGTAGTAATGATAGAGTAAGAAGAACCGGGGTCTTATCTTCCGCACCCTCAAGGTTGGTTGGGTTTTTTTTTTTTTCCTTGATTCCAATCTGTTTTCCTAATCCATTCCTGGGGTTAAAAAATGAGTAATGTTAGCATTTATTTGGAATTCTCCACGTGTATCCTTAGGTGAGAATGGACGTGCAGAAAGTTTATCCAAAGTTCTCTGACCAGAATTTAAAACTCTCCAAGCAGAGAATCACTTGGTTTCGATTACATATTGAATGTCCCTGGTTGCTGGGATAAAGAGTGGAGACTTGGGCACAATCATCAATTCAGCCTGAGGCAAGGGATGGAACTTTGAAGCATTGCAAATGTAGGTCTTCCAGTACAAAGGTCTAGTGCTCTTATATTCCTCTGTGTGATGAAATGTATTAGTATGCACAGAACAAAAACTGCCTTCAGGCTAAGACATACTGCAACTTCCTAACGAACAAGTCAATATGGGTCATATAATGTATCGTGCCGTGAAAATGCAGTTTATTTCATGTGATTTGGAAGTTTAAAGCCTGCACTGACGTTTCATGGGAATGCGAGAAGGAGGATATCATAATCAATCACAATAATACTTTATTAGCCAAGTATGTTTTGAAGAATATGAAGAATTTCATTTCCCAAGTCAGTCATACAAAAAAAAGCAACACACAAAACACATTTTAACATAAACATCCACCACAGTGACTCCACCACATTCCTCACTGTGATGGCAAGTTAAAAAAGGTCAATCTCTTCCCTTTGCTCTCCCGCGGTCGGGGGTCTTGAGCTCTCATTGACGGGATGATCTTGATTCCCGCAGCCAGCGGTGGGCCCTCCGGGTCGAGGCGATCAGCTCCAGCATTTGGCCCATCTGCCCACTTCTCCCACTCAGTCAATTTTGATATTCAACATTTCCTGCTGTTCTAAGGTAAACATGGTTTTAGGAAAGGCAGTATGAGCTCAGACGTACTACAACAAATACAAAATATTTTGCTTGGGCAGATTACAACCCAGTGGTATGTACATTGATTTCTCCAACTTTAAATAATCCTTGCATTCCCTCCCCCACCCAAGCCACATCGGCTTTTCGTTCTCACCTTGCTACAGCTAACAATGCCCTATTTCTTTTATTATTGTTACTTTTTTGCATATCTTTCAATCATTTGTTCCATATTTCTCTATATCACCATCTATATCTCTCGTTTCCCTTTCCTGTGACTTTCAGTCAGAAGAAGGGTCTCTATCCATCACCCATTCCTTCTCTCCAGAGATGCTGCCTGTCCCGCTGAGTTACTTCAGCTTTTAGTGTCTATCTTAATACAACATTCATGGTCAACTGGGCAAGAGTGATCTCTCCCTTTCCATATCTTTCTAAGGCTTGGACTACATAAACAAACATCTCAAGACACTGGACAAAGAGCACCAATGTTGGCTTTGTGAAATCATCCAACTTCACTGGAAGAAAAAGAGACTAATATTTTATTGTCCTCTCCCAGGCTAACATAATAATTGATTACACATCAGGATATGTTGTATACTTGTCCCACATCAGACTTCCGAGCTGTGTCAGGGGAAGAAATTACCTAGCAAGTTGAGGAAACTATTCAAAGATGCCCTCAAAATCTTTGTGAAAAAATGCAACATCCCTGACTTCCGAGGATCTCTGGTCCATGGTCACTCAAGTGGAGAAAGTGTGTACGGGATGGTACAACGAACCAAGAGTTCATGCAGCATATGCCGACAAGGAGGTAAAATATGAGAGAAGGAAGGTGATTGTAAAACTGTATCAACATTTTTTTAGGCTCCAGTTCGAGTATTGTGTATAATTCTGGGTGGCACACAAAAAAAATTATGATTGATGTGGGGAGGGTGCAGTGGAAATTCTCTAGGATGCTGAACACAAAAATGCTGGAGCAACTCAACGGGATTGGCAGCATTTCTGGAGAGAAGGAATAGGTGATGTTTCGGGTCGAGACCATAGGATGCTACTTGGGATGAGGCATTTCAAGTTTAGTTTAGTTTGATTTAGTTTAGAGATACAGCACGGAAACGAGCCCTTTGGCTCACCGAGTCTGCACCGACCAGCGATCCCCATACATTATCACTACCCTACACACGCTTGGGACAATTTTATACATTTACATTTAGAACAAGCTAATTAACCTACAAACCTGTACGTCTTTGGAGTGTGGGAGGAAACCAAAGCTCTCAGAAAAAACCCGTGTGGGTCACTGGGAGAATGTACAGACAAGAAACCATAGTTAGGATCGAACCCGGGTCTCTGGCGCTGTCATGGCCCTATCCCACGATGCAAGTTCATTCAAGAGCTCTCCCGAGTTTAAAAAAAAATCAAACTCATGGTAAGCATGGAGAATGAATGTAGTGGGTATGTCGGAGCTCGGGGACGTCTCTTAGCGGTTCGTAACGCTAACGGCAGGTACTCGGGAAGACTCATTAATGGCAGGTAAGCTCGAGAAGACTCGTGAAGATTTTTCAACATGTTGAAAAACACGTTGAAAAATGTCCACGAGGGCCCCGAGTAGCGACGAGCGGCCATTACCGTAAATCTCCAAGTTCGAATCAGGGCAAACTCAGGAGAACTCTTTGAATGAACTCGTACAGTGGGACAGGGCTTTAAGGCAGTAGCTCTATAGCTACACCACCATGCTGCCTAAGTTGCATGGAGAGATTGGGTAGGCTGGGATTTCCTTGGTGAAGGACGCTGGCTGAGATGTAGTTTTATGATGGGTGTAAATAGAGAAGATTAGGAAACTTTTCCCCACAGCAGAGCTATCTAAAACTAGAAGGTGTTGCGTTTAAGTTCAGGGGTAAAAGGGTTAGAGCAGATCTGAGGATGGTTGGAATCTTGTCTGTCCTGTCCAAATGGGTGGTGGAGGCAGGTACTCTGACTACATTTAAGATGCATCAAGAGGAACATTAATCATTGTGGCAAAGAAGGCTGCGGACCTTCTTGGATCAATGGATATTTTTAAGGTAGAGATAGATAGATTCTTGATTAGTATGGGTGTCGGGGGTTATGGGAAGAATACAGGGGAATAGGGTTAGGAGGGAGAGATAGATCAGCCATGATTTAACTGGCGGAATGGACTTGATGGGCCGAATGGCCTAATTGTACTCCTACCACTTATGACCTTATGTCCAAGCGTTGGAAATGGAATTAGTATGGATAGGTACCTGACAGTATCTGAAAGATGTGGAACTAGTGTTAACACAACATACTCTGCTGCAGCCCACATAGCTCATAGGAATCAGTAAGTCAGTTATCCTGATAACTGTGACTTTCAGTACTGCCCTCCTCAAATGTAACGGTTCTGAGAGGTGGATATGTGGTTTATATGAGTGGTATCTGGAGACAGGCAAATCTTTCCAGGATTTATACTGATCTTACATCAAAGTTCCAATAGAAGGTCCTCATGGAATATCTAGACATATGTTTACAAAGCAAATATGGGAAATTTCCCATTATATTTACAATGTCATCAACATAGCCAGCCAAACCGTACTTCTGAGAATACTATTAACAATGCCTTGTAGCTGATCGAAACATCTTGGCAGCAGATCTGTTAGGCTGGATGAGTACTCATTAATAGGTCGAGTAAAATTGTTTGCTTCAGGCACTGAAGACATATGTTGTAAAGTCAGCTCAGCAGATAAAACCAAGCATTTATTCTTGTTTCACAACATTGATTGTGTCAAATATACCTCTCTCACTACACTTAAACTGGGACTATCAGTTCAAGTCTATCCCCTTGGCCACTTTATCATGATTATTGAATGTCAACATCAGCACTTTGGAACTTTCTGCAGTGGTATGCAGAAGACACAAATTATGGGGAAAGACACTAGTAGAGACTGGTTGAATAGTTTATACCTCCAAACGGCAACACCCATCAAGGATAATGTATTCCGCTCACTGTGTTTGATACACATTATATTCCTGCAACAGTTTTACACATATAAAATCGGGCACTTTGCACAAAGAAACATTGAGACACATGAAGAACATAATTTGTAAATAATTCTAATGAGCAGTGACAATTTTCTGAACTGCATTATTCAGTTACTAAAAAATTCAGAGGTCAAAAGTGTCAGACTTTATCAGCTGGTCGGAATTAGAACCCTCTACCTTTCTCAACCATTTGCATATTATTTGAGCTGTTGAAATGTTAAAAGACGTTTCAAATTTCAGGAAATGATAAGTTGATGCTGGGCACGAAGGGGAAATGTAAATTCCCAAGATGGATGGATGGATGGGAGTTAAAATAGTAAGATTAAATGAGAACTTACCAGTTTGAAGGTTGATCTTTATTTTATGAGGAGTTACGATGAGGGATTACGTGAAGACCCCGCCAGCACGCATGCACGACATTCTTCAAAGCAGTGGTGTGGAATCACAGAAAACACAGTAATTGAAATAAACATGGTAAAGATAAGGAGAACTAAGATACCAGTTGACCTTTATAATTGAGGGTGGGAGCGGAAGGCACGTAACCCCTCATCGTAACTCCTCATAAAATAAAAATCAAACTTCAAACTGGTAAGTTCTCGTTTAATCTTACTATTTTACTTCAAAGGTATCAAAGGTATCAAAGGTATTTTATTGGTCACATTCACATACATCGTATGTTGAAGTGAAATGCTTTTTGCCATTTTGCAGCACACAAAAAAAGAATACAGACATAACACCAATGAGAGTCTTAAACACAAAGAAAATCCCCCCACAATGGCTCTCACCATGAGGGAAGGCACTCCGGGCCAGCTGCTTGCCCCTTTTCCGGGGTTACGTCCGTGCCCGGGTGGGATTAGAAAGGGAATACGCCCTGTCTGTGGGCACCCTGAGGGAGTTCCGGGACCGCTGGGCTCCGCAGGGTGTTGAATGTATCCTCAATAAGGATTGTATCATAATTGTATAATAGTTTATTATGGATATATGTTTGTATTGTATTTATGGTGGTGGGAAGGCACAAAGTCCAGTCCCCAACCCCAGTTCACCCATAGTCAGGCCTATTGAGACCTCCACAGTTGCTTCTATGGAGGCCCGATGTTCCCAGCCGTTCTCGCCGGGTGGTGGTGCTCCGGCGTCGGGAGAGTCCTCACAGCGGCATGGGAACCCTGGAACGGCCGCCTCCGTACTGGAGGCCGCGGCTTCCGAAGCCGACAAGGCCGCGCCGGTTGGAGCTCCACAACTGCCGATCACGTCGCGAGATCCCAGGCTCCCTGTGTAAAGTTCGGCACCGCTGCCCGCAGCTGGCCGCTCCACAGTCCCGCAGCTCCGCGATGTTTTACCCGGCGGTCTCAGCTCACCGGAGCTCCAGCGCGGCAACCCAGGCAAGGCATCGCCCGCTCCACGATAGCACTCCAGTGCTGTGCCGCCACCGAAGCCGATGTTCTGGGCGGTCCGCGACAGGAAATGCCGCTCCAGGCCCGCTGGTAGCCGCGAGGACGGGTCAAAGCTGCAGCCCGGAGAAAAGCTGCCTCTCCGAACAGGTAGGGACCCTGAAAGGCAGTTTCCCCCCCCCCCCCCCCCCCCCCCCCCCCCCCCCCCCCCCCCCCCCCCCCCCCCCCCCCCCCCCACCCACAAAAAAAAAGTCTAGACCTCCAAACAAAACACTTTAACTAACTAAAAATAAAAATAAAACGGTGAAAAGACAGACAACTGCTGGCAGGGCAGCCGTGCACAGGACAGCACCCCCTTCGAACTTCGGTGTCACGCGAGTGACTACGTGAAGATTTTAAAGCTCTGTGATTTCAAACCGTGTAACTGTCCATGCTTCACTCACTGCCGAAGTAATCCAGAGGGAGTGCAGAGAAGGTTCACCAGACTGATTCCTGGGATGTCAGGACTGTCTTATGAAGAAAGACTGGATAAACTTGGTTTATACTCTCTAGAATTTAGGAGATTGAGAGGGGATCTTATAGAAACTTACAAAATTCTTAAGGGGTTGGACAGGCTAGATGCAGGAAGATTGTTCCCGATTTTGGGGAAGTCCAGGACAAGGGGTCACAGCTTAAGGATAAGGGGGAAATCCTTTAAAACCGAGATGAGGAGAACTTTTTTCACACAGAGAGTGGTGAATCTCAGGAACTCTCTGCCACAGAGGGTAGTTGAGGCCAGTTCATTGGCTATATTTAAGAGGGAGTTAGATATGGCCCTTGTGGCCAAGGGGATCAGATGGTATGGAGAGAAGGCAGGTACGGGATACTGAGTTGGATGATCAGCCATGATCATATTGAATGGCCGTGCAGGCTCGAAGGGCCGAATGGCCTACTCCTGCACCTAATTTCTATGTTTCTATGTTTCTAGGATGTATGTTATCGTAATTAAACATGAATCTGTTTTATAAAACAATAATGATATTTATTTTAAACAATAACAAAGAAAATAATGATCCCCGGGCTTAAATTATATATTTGCAGAGTCTAAAATCCTCTCTGCAAATGATGCAGGTTTTACAATCGGCTTATTGTAGAATGTTTGGAAAGTTCTTTCCGAGGACCACCCCACTGTTGCCAGGATGTGGTCTAATGGCACGTCCATATTCTTAGCCGCCAATGTAGATGCTGCCCTGGAGGAGTGAGATGTATAAATATCAGTATCCACCCCAGCAGCTCCCAATACCTGTCTGAGCCATTGAGAGATGGTTTGTACTGACACCCGACCAATGTGGCTTTTTGTAGCTGACCCATGGTGCCATTTCTCTCCCTCGAGGATCTTTGGTTGTGTTGAGGTATTGTAGTAGATGTGTCATGACACATAAACGGGTGTCAGGTGGGTACGCTCGGAATTCCATAATTATTTCTGACGTTCCTGGTCTGCTCTGTTTTACCATCTCCCGGACAGTGAAAGTTACTTGGTCAGATGTTATGACCATGTTGTCCAGCCTGAGTAGGTGAAGGGACTGGACCCTTTGTGCTGAGACTAAAGCCATCAGCATAGCCGTTTTCAGGGTAAGCTGTTCCAGAGTGAGGGATCTGGCTGGTGGCCATCCCCTTAGGTATGTCAGGACGACACTGACATCCCAGATCTGGGTGTACCTAGGTTTAGGGGGGTTGGTATTGGAGATGCCTTTCATTAATTTGGCCACCAGCGGATGAGACCCTATTGACTGTTGTCCTGGTGCCTGCCCCAAATAGGCTGACAGTGCACTTCTAGCACTATTGATTGTGCTATAGCTCAGGCCTTCATTGTGGTGAAGGCTGGACAGGAACTCCAGTATGTTAGTTATGGTTGCTGTTCTGTATGTTGTCCCTGTTATTGAACAGTGTGCTTCCCATTTCTGATGCTGGAGAGATATTGTTTCTTGGTGGAAAGTCAGTGAGATGCTGTCATCATGTCCACGGTCCTATTTGACAATCCCAGGTCCAATAATGGTCTTTTTAAAATTTGCAACCCAACAGATTTATTCTGTCATGCCATGGGTGACGCTAACCTGTGACAGGGTGGATCAATAGATCTAGTCTGCTGGGGATGATCATGGGTGGTTCAGTGACTCTGTCAAGGACCACTGGGAACCATGGCTTTGTAGGCCAGTCGGGTACTACCAAAATACCTGAAGTAGAGGCCATCTGTATTTTGCGTAGTACCGACTGATGAGGCAGAAGGGAGGAAAGACATACAAAAAACAGTCTTGGGGCTGATGTTAGGCCATTAGGCAATGATTTGTACTGCCATTGTTGCCCCATCCAGTTAATCTTTAGGTATCTACGATGATCCTTATGAATGGGTACTGAATAGTATGCATCTTTTAAGTCGATGCATGCCATAAAGTATCCTTTGGTAATCAATTGTTTGGCAGTAACAAATGTTTCCATTTTTAAATGTATATACTTGTCAAAAGTGTTCAATGTCGTTAAGTCAATGATGATGCGACATCCACCATCTTTTTTGGTTTTAGTAAAGATATTTGATACAATTTCCAAAGGGTCATGTTTTGATTTTTCTATGATCCCCTTTGTATATAGTCTCACCAGTTCTGCTTGTCACTCGCATTTTTCTTTTTGTGAGAGGGTAAATTCCCTACGGGGTGCATGCCGAACTGGTGGCATACTTTCTTGAATGAATTCAATTTTGTATCCTTGAATACTTTGTAGTATATAATTGTCAAGAGTGATAGTCCTCCATGCTTCCAAAAACAGGTGTAACCTCCCCCCTGTTAGTAAAGGCTCTGTACCTTTTATGTACTGGAAGGAACCAGACCCACCTACCTCCATTGTTACTGGTAGAATATTCATTTCTTGGGCTTCCGGCTCTTTGTCTGTCGAGGTGGTGCTGTGTGGGGGTGATGCATCTTCCATTGGGTCCGCTCTGGGCCCTGTCCTAAAAAAGACTTCCGGGAATGATATGTGGGCCCCATGCTTTCACCAGTACCATGTTGTAGACGCCTACTGGTGGATGCTTAGGGGTAATGCTGACTGGGTTGCGTGGACTTGCTCATTCCGGGGCCTGCCCTCATGAGTCCAAGTGCTTTGGAATCCTCCTCCAGATCTTTTACTTGTTTTGGTAGATCTTTGCCAAATAGCAGGATCTGTGATTGTGAGGTCGGCGTTTTGCACAGTCGTGCGAATTTGGGGTTGAAGGCAGGTCTTATGGCTTCTTTCCAGAGGTTATTGATTTCATACTGTGTGTTACACAGCAGAGCCAGGGTGTCTTGTTGATTATTTGTCATATCGACACCGTCCACGGAATGAGCGTGTGAAGTTATCGCCGACGTCAGGAGCTTTAGTATTTTTTGTAATTTGAGTTCTTGAGTTCGGATACCCAGCCAAATGTACCCCCAGATTTGGCTGTTGACGGCTGGTACATTGAGCGATATACAGTTTTCTGGAGGCGTGTATAGTTCCATCGCCTCATTGACTACCTGTTCTTGGAGTGGATTAAAGCACAGGTAGTCAATGCTAGCCGCAAGTTTGGGCTGTAACAGCTGTCCCGCTCGCAGTGTTACGGCGTAGTGGTTTACCACTCCCAGCAGTTCTTCCTGTTCCTGTATCCCCAGCATACTGCCGCGTTCTTCAGCCAATGACCCCTGTTCTTGACCAGCCCAGCCCTGGTCACCAACGCTCCCCTCTGCTGAGGGTGATGCGATGGCCAGTTCTTGGTAATGCACTGTAGCGGGAGTGCTTGTACTTCCTTGGTGGGCTTGCCCCATCTTCCGGAGCAAGTCCCACTGGAGCATTTGCTCCTTGAGCCGCTCCATGCAGCCCAAACGGTCACCCCTGCTGCTCTCGGGCAGTGAGTCTTCCGGCCCGGACTCATCCGAGTAAACCGGCCGGACCAACTTCTGTTTAACCTTGCCTCCAGCTCGCTGCGGTTGTTCGAGCTGTGCAGCTAGCGGCGCTGGGCTCGGCTGTACAGAAATTTTGTCTGTGACTATGGACCGCAGCGTGTGTGGTCCAGGTGCCGCCGGTTGTCCCCCACTGCTGGGACCCTCCTGGGTCATCGTAGCTGGACGGGGTACGACCTTTTTTGCTTGTCTTCCCTTTTTCATGGTCTCTGTAATGATAAAGCAGGACAAGGATTCCAAATACGACCTCAGAGTAAGTTTTACTTACCTGGAGGTCCCATTTTTAAACTTGTTGCGGGAGAGCTCGTTCTCCCGCCCGACGCTGTTGCACTGCGTGAGGTGCTATGTCACACATGCGTGCTGGCGGGGTCTTCACATAGTCACTCACGTGACTCTGAAGTAAAGTTAATAATTTCTCATGTACAAATGTACAATCCAGCCCAATATGATCCACTGAGGCACCTTCCTAAAAGTCTGTGGGGAAATAGGAATAGTTTAAGGTTTTTAAATATCTCCATTTATTTATTGGTCAATTATCATTTTTAATACCATATAAAGCAAGCTGGTCTCTGAAACTAATAATCTCCACTGCATATTGCATTGAGATTAAACAAAAACAAGAACTACACAAAGTAAGCAGACCCTATGATTGACGATCCCAGAAGCATTTCATAGACATCTCGCATTATCCATTTGAGGTAGGCTGCAAATTCAACTTCCTTTGAAAATGTGTCCTGTGTATAACAGCAGATAAGCTCTATTGCTCACAAATAATTACATTAGAAACATAGAAACATAGAAAATAGGTGCAGGAGTAGGCCATTTGCCCCTTCAAGCCGGCACTGCCATTCAATATGATCATGGTTGATCATCGAAAATCAGTACCCGTTTCCTGCTTTCTCCCCATTCCCTTTGATTTGACTATTCCAGCATAGATTAATTATTTACATCAATATCATTCCGTATATCATTATAAAGTGCATATCTACATGTTCAATTTTTGCTTGTGATATTTATTAGAAAGACCTGAATAGAAAAAGTCACACCTGAATAGAATAATTAACAATTGCTTATGTGTAAAACACACATCGACACTGGTTGTCTTATTTCATTGTGATATGTTCAATAAGCCAGGCAAACTCCTCCAGTTATTCAATTTTGTGGTGAAAGTGAATTGACACAGCAGCATAACAGCCCTGTAAACACTGTGACACAATTTAAAAAAAAAACAAAAGAAGGTCCATTACAAAAAGACAAAAGCCTATATTTCAACCAAGACAGTTTGAAATTAATATAAAAACATAGAAAATATGTGCAGGAGTAGGCACTTTGAGCCAGCACCTTCATTCAATATCACCATGGCTGATCATCAAAAATCAGTACCTCGTTCCTGCTTTTTCCTCATAATCCCTTGATTCCGTTAGCCCAAACAGCTATATCTAACCCTCACGTGAATACATCGTGTTCATATGTGCCATAGTCAATCTCTCAAAGCATTTCATCATCATAGATGTCAATGCCATCGGTCAGTAGTCATCGAGGCATTGGTATTATTGATATGTTTTTAATCTCAACGAGGAAGGGAAATAGTAAGATTAAATGAGAATTTACCAGTTCGAAGTTTGATCTGTATTTTATGAGGAGTTACGATGAGGGATTACGTGAAGAACCACCGCAGTGCGCAGGCGCGGCATACTTCCAAGCAGCGGTGTGGAATCACAGATAGACACAGTTATTTGAAGTAAACATAGTAAAGATAAGGAGACATCAGTTTACTAGTTTGATCTATATAATGAGGGTGGGAGCGGAGGGCACGTAATCCCTCATCGTAACTCCTCATAAAATACAGATCAAACTTCGAACTGGAAATTTCTCGTTTAATCTTACTATTTTACTTCGGAGTCACGTGAGTGACTACGTGAAGACATCAAAGGTCAGTGATTTCAAACCGTGTAACAGTTTTTATTTCACTCAGTGCCGAAGTTCTTGAGGGAGGAAGTGTTATTGCAATCAACCAAAGAATCTGTTTTTTCAAGAAACAGAAAGGTGTTTATTAACAATAACAAAAAATAAATTGCTCCCCCGGACTTAAATTAAATATTTGCAGTTTGTAATATTCTGTCTGCAAACACGTCAGGCTTCATCAACGGTTTATTATAAAACGTTCTGAACGTCGTTTCCCTCGACCATCCTGCCGTATTGAGAATGTGGTCAACCGGGACATCCATTCCTTCTGCCGCTGATGTCGATGCTGCCCTACTGGAATGGGATTTAAAAGTATTAGTGTCTATTCCGGCAGCTTTCAGCACCTGTTTGAGCCGCCGTGAAATGGTTTGGCTCGTTACCTGTCCATGAGGTTTCTTGTGGTTGACCCATAAGGCTTTTTCACTCCCTCTGAGATTGTGGGTTGTATCTATATATTGTTGTAGATGGGTCATGACACACAACCTTGGCTCTGGTGGGTAGGCCCGGAATACCACCAGTGGATTTGCCATTCCTGGCCTGCTTTGTTTCACCAGATCTAGAATGATGAACGTAATCTGGTCTGGGGTGACCACCATGTTGTCCAGTCTTAATTTGTGTAGCGACTGGACCCTCTGAGCGTATACGAGTGCCATTAGCATGAGCGTCTTTAATGTAGATTGCTCGAGGCTGAGGGATCTAGCTGGTGGCCATCCCCTGAGGTATGTCAATAGCACACTGATATCCCAAACATGGGTATAACTCGGTTTAGGGGGCTTAATATTAAAAATCCCTTCATGTGTTTTACCACCAGTGGATGGGATCCCATGGCCTGCTGTCCTGCTGGTTTTAGGTAAGCAGACAGGGCGCTTTGTGCTGTATTGATGGCACTGTAACTGATCCTTTCGTCATGGTGTAGATGGGCCAGGAACTCCAGCACGTCGGTGGTTGTGGCAGTTTCATATGTTGTCCCTGTTTCCTGGCAGTACTTTTCCCATTTTTTAATGCAGGTTAAATACTGCTTCCTGGATGTTCGCAGGGATGCCGACATGGTGGTGATAGTTCGTTCGGAGCTGCCAAGGAACGCAGGGGCGAGACATACTAAGGGACTGTGGTACACTGTGAAATCGGCAGAAGGATGGAGGGTTGGGTGTTTATGCGTGATATTTTTGTGATATTTATTTTAGTTGTTTATCTTTTAATATTTTACCTTGTATGTATCGTTAGCTTTTAGAAATGTTTGAATGGTGCACTGACTGGCTGACATTTTTAAATTTTGTTGTACATGGTTCATGTTACAATGACAATAAAGAAACTATTCTATTCTATTCTAATCCCAGTCCCTGGTAAGGTCCATTCAAAACCTACAACCCAGGAGTTTGATGTGTTCATGGCATGGGTGGCTTATGCCGGATACTGGGTGAGTCAACAACCGTGGGTCACTAGGGAAAAACCATAGGTGACTCGACCACCATGTCATGAAGAACTGGGAACCATGGCTGTGTAGGCCAGTCGGGCACCATCAAAATTCCAGAAGCAGAGTCAATCTGTATTTTGCGAAGTACCCGACTGATGAGGCAGAAGGGAGGGAAAGCATAGAAGAAGAAATTTCCCCAATCCAGCGCGAAGGCATCTACCGCTGCTGCCTCTGGGTCTGGTTCCCAAGCCACATACATAGGTAACTGGTGATTCAGTCTTGATGTAAACAAATCGATATCTGGCGTTCCATATTGCTTAATAACTTTAGCAAAGATTTTAGGGTTTAACATCCATTCGATGTTATCATTAAATTTTCATGACCTGGTGTCTGCCACTGTATTTAGCTTACCTGGTAGATAGGCAGCTGATAGCCAAATATGTCTTTCGACACACCATTGCCAGATCACATTGACCAATTTGTCGAATGATAATGATTTTATGCCCCCATATGGTTAATATGCCACCATCGTAGTATTATCAATCTGTAACCGCACATGCACATGCTGCATTTTAGGTGCATATGCTTTTAAACCATAATAGGTGCCCAACATTTCTAGATAATTGATGCCCAGCGTGTGTAGTAATGATGACTCTGGTTTAGTCCATCTGCCACCTGTACTGGATATGGAGTTAGTTGCTCCCCAGCCTTGAGCACTGGCATCTGTTTTAATAACTAAAGTAGGGTTAGTGATGATGATAGGGCTGAAACTGTGCCAAACATTCTCTGCCCACCACTGTAGCTCTGATATAGCTTCAGTGGGTAATTTCATGATTCGGTCATAGTGACCCGAGCATCGTTGTAGTGCCTGTACCTTTGCTCTTTGTAGATTTTGATAGTGCAAAGGTCCGAATTGTGTAGCCAGAATTGCTGCTACAATTGTCCCAACCACTCTTGCTACTTGTTGAATAGTTGGTCGTTTGTTGACCATTAAATTGTTGCATGATTGTGCTAATGCAACCATTTTTTCCCTTGGCAAAGTAACAGTCATATGGATTGAGTTAATAATGAAGCCCAGGTAATCCATGGTAGTAGATGGCTTCAACCTAGATTTATCTGGATGTAGGACAAACCCCAGTGTTTCAAGGAGCTGTTTTGTCGCTAATACTGCTGCCACAGCCAATTCCTTCGTTTTTCCTACTATGAGAATATCATTCAGATATGCCATGACAATATGCTTTTGTTTCCTTAGTATTCCCATGGCTACTTTTAACATTTTTGTGAATAGTCTAGGGGCTGAAGTAAGACCATTCGGCAATGCTCTATACTGCCACAGCTGCCCCAACCAGATACATTTTAGGTATCTGCAATGATCCTTGTGTATGGGTATTAGATAGTAAGCATCTTTAATATCAATGCTTGCCATAAAGTATCCTTTCGAGATCAGTTGTCTGGCAGTAACAAACGTCTCCATCTTGAAATGTATATACACAACAAATTTATTTAGTGATGTTAAGTCAATGATGATGCGACATCCACCACTTTTGGTTTTAGTGAATATATTCGATACAAATTCCAAAGGTTCATGTTTGGTCTTTTCGATGACCCCCTTTGCAATAAGCCTCACCAGTTCAGCTTGTCCCTCCCGCTTTTCTTTTTCGGAGGGCGAAAATACCCTTTGGGACCAATGTTGAACTGGCGGCAATATCTCTGATTTAAACTCAATTTTTTATCCACTAATGCTGTTGAGTATATACTTGTTACTCGTGACAGTACCTCATGCTTTTTTAAACAATTGTAATCGCCCCCCTGTTAGTAGAGCACCCTTGTTCTCTATGGCAAAAACAGGAAAGCAGACTATTATCTAAATGGTGGCCGATTGGGAAAGGGGGAGATGCAGCGAGACCTGGGTGTCATGGTACACCAGTCATTGAAGGTAGGCATGCAGGTGCAGCAGGCAGTAAAGAAAGCGGATGGTATGTTAGCTTTCATTGCAAAAGGATTTGAGTATAGGAGCAGAGAGGTTCTACTGCAGTTGTACAGGGTCTTGGTGAGACCACACCTGGAGTATTGCGTACAGTTTTGGTCTCCAAATCTGAGGAAGGACACTATTGCCATCGAGGGAGTACAGAGACGGTTCACCAGACTGATTCCTGGGATGTCAGGACTGTCTTATGAAGAAAGACTGGATAGACTTGGTTTATACTCTCTAGAATTTAGAAGATTGAGAGGGGATCTTACAGAAACTTACAAAATTCTTAAGGGGTTGGACAGGCTAGATGCAGGAAGATTGTTCCCGATGTTAGGGAAGTCCAGGACAAGGGGTCACAGCTTAAGGATAAAGGGGAAATCCTTTAAAACCGAGATGAGAAGAACTTTTTTCACACAGAGAGTGGTGAATCTCTGGAACTCTCTGCCACAGAGGGTAGTTGAGGCCAGTTCATTGGCTATATTTAAGAGGGAGTTAGATGTGGCCCTTGTGGCTAAGGGGATCAGGGGGTATGGAGAGAAGGCAGGTACGGGATACTGAGTTGGATGATCAGCCATGATCATATTGAATGGCGGTGCAGGCTCGAAGGGACGAATGGCCTACTCCTGCACCTAATTTCTATGTTTCTATGTTTCTATATGCTGGCAGGAACCAGACCCACCTACCTCCATGGTTATTGTCGTCTTCTCTGCTTTTTCTTGTAGGCTCTGTTTGCCTGACGTGCTTGCAATGTTGGGGGGTGGCGCCTTTTCCATGGGGTCCGCTCTGGGCCCTGATCTAAAAAAGACCTTTGGGGGTAGTAATAAGCGGTCCCCGAGCTTTCACCAGTCCCTGGTTGTGGACGTCGACTGGTGGATGCCGAGGGGTGCTGCCGGCTGGGTGTCGGAGGCCTTGTCCTGCTTGTTCCCGGGCCTGCCCTCATGAGGCCGAAAGATTTTGCTGCCTCTTCCATGTCCTTCAGTCTCTTATTGAGGTCTTTCCCAAATAGCAGCGCGTCTGTTTCTGCTGTAGGGGTCTTGCATAACCCCGCCAATTTGGGATTGAGGGCAGGTCTTATGTTGTCCCGCCAGAGATTGTTAATCTCGAATTGTGTGTTGCACATCAGTGCTAGCACATCCTGTTGGCAGGTATCCATATCCATGTGTTCCATGGAACGAGCAAAGGCCGTGATGGCCGACGTCAGGAGCCTTAGGATCCGCTGTAGTTTTAATTCCTTGTTCCGAATCTGTTGCCCCAGCTGCCTCCAAATTTGGTTATTCACACTCTTTACTTTGAGTGCCTCACAGTTTTCTGGTGCTGTGTATTCCTCCAAGGCTTCCAAAAGGACTTTCTCCTGTAAGGCCTTGTAGGAGAGGTGGTTGATGCTGGCCGCCATCTTTCGTTCCAGCGATCTTCCTGCGTGTGGGGTTGCTACATAGCGGTCCATGACACCCAGCAGCTCTTCCTGCTCCTGCTCCCCTTGCATACTCCCGAACTCGTCCGCCAGCCCCTGTTCCAGACCAGCCCAGCCCTGGTCACTGTGCTAGCCTCTAATAATGAGGGAGTAGAGGGCAGTGCACAAGACACTGTAGAGGAGGCGACTGACCTACCTCCGTAAAAACGCTCTTGTTGCGTATCTTGCTGGAGTACTTGCTCCAGGAGCTGTTGAATGCAGCTCAGGCGGCTGTCTCTCATCCGCTTTGGTGGAGACATTTCCCCTTCCGATGAATCGGAAATGACTGGCCGGCTTGTTTTCCTGGTGGCTTTCCTCCCTGTCCGCTGTTCAGGTATTAGTGGCACTGAGCTTGGCTCGGTCTCGGGGATAGCGGAGCACTCCAAGAGCGGTCCTGCCGCCTGTGGCTGCCGCCCCGATATTGAACCCTCCTCTGGTGGAGTCGAGCAGGGGACAGTTGTCTTTGAGAGTCGTTTTTGGTGTGAACTAATTTTTGGTCGCACTCAATCTCTCTCTTGCGTGAATTTTTTCCCTGCTGTTCAATATACTCACCTGAAGGTCTGTTTTTTAAACTGCAGCTGGAGAGCCTGACTCCAGCTGCCGCCGCTGTTGCACTGCTGGCGTTAATGTCGCGCCTGCACACTGAGCGGGTTCTTCACGTAGTCACTCACGTGACTCCGAAGTAAAATTCAATGCTTGTGAGGGGGTTGTCCTCCACCACCTCCTTGGTCTATATTAAGGTAAATTGCTTTATTTATTTGTTGCACACAATTCCTTAGGCTATCTTCCCTCTGTGTAATCCATAGTGGTGCTGCTTGTCCCAGGCTGACATCAGGCTCAAATTGGCATGAACAAAGAGCCTAGCATGTGTTTCACATGGAGACCATCTCAAGGCTATGTGCATGGTCCCCTGCTCTGCTTTCTCTATATCGTGACTATGTAGCCAGACACAGTTCCAATGCCATCAGTAATTTTGCAGATGATACCACCTGTGTTGGATAAATAATTGATAATGATGAGTGAGATTATTTTACTCTCAACCAAACAGGGCCAAGGAGCTGAATGTTGACTCGGGAGGGGAAGGCCATAGATCCAAAAACCTGCCATCATCGATGGGATGGCAGTGGAGAGATTCAATAGATTTAAATTCCTGGGATTTCATATCTATGAAGATCTGTGTAGGATGACACTTTGGTCTGAAGAAAGGTTCTGACACAAAATGTCACCTATTCCTTTTCTCCAGAGATGCTGCCTGACCTGCTGAGTTACTTCAGCATGTTTTATCTATCTTCTCTAAGAATCTGTGCTGGGTTGAGATATTAATGTAATCACAGAAAAGCTCAGCAATACCTCTACTTCCTTGGAAGATTGAGAAAATTTGGTATGTCGACAAACCACTTTATTAAACTTCTACAGGTGGATCATAGAGAGCACACTGACTGTTGTATCATTGCCTGGTTCGGCAACTCAAATACCCAGGAGGAAAGAGATTACAGAGAGTGGTAGACATGACCCAGTCCATCACAGGAACTGACCTCCCCACCATCAAAGCGATCTTCAGGAGCTTCTGCCTCAAAAAGCAGCCAATATCATCGAAGATCCAGACCAAACTGTCCATGCTGTCAGTTTTTCTCCTGTCATCAGGAAGAAGACACAGGAGCCTGAGAACCATGACCACCAGGTTCAAGGACAGCTTCATCCCAACAACCATAAGGCTCTGAAACACTGCACAACCCTCTCAGCAAATATAAATGTCGATGGACTATGTCTTGGGTTGCACTACAGAATTTAGATTTGTCACCAGTGTTACGGTTATTTATTTATTGCATCTACTATATATTTATTGTGTGCGTTGCATTTAAGGGCCCGCTAAGCAACTGCAAGTAGAACTATATTCTTCTATTTACGGTGCACATGATAATCAAACACATTTGACTCTCTTGAATCTGTTATTCAACCATTATCATATAAAAAGTCAAAAATCCTCCCTTAAGCTCCCATTAAATAGTAGCTGTGATGATTTAATTATAGGTTTAATATTAAGAACCAGTTATTAAAAATTGAATAAATCAACATGTTTTTATGTAAACATTTATAAATGTTAATGCACTAAATGTTAATTTCTAGTCGTCTTCAAGCTCGTCAACAAGTGCAAATAAACATCGCGCTGAAAGAATATGGAAGAATATGAAAAAGGTTTACACCAGGCACGTGCCGCCAGGGTAGGCAAGGTAGGCAGTGCCTACCCTGACTACAATTATAACATGGTAATTATTAAATATAAATACTAAAGGCACGGGAAATTTATGCTTACCTAAGATATCGATCTCATATAAAAGTGATTGGACAGGCTAGATGCAGGACAAATGTTCCGGATGTTGGGGGAGTCCACAACCAGGGGTCACAAGAAAAACCTTTTCACCCAGAGAGTTGTGAATCTGTGGAATTTTGCTGCCACAGAAGGCAGTGGAGACCAATACATGGTATGTTTTCAAGAGGGAGTTAGATTTAGCTCTCAGGGCAAAAAGAATCAAGGGATATGGGGACAAAGCAGGAACGGGATACTGATTTTAGATGATCAGCCATGATCATATTGAATGGCGCTGCTGGCTCGAAGGGCCGAATGGCCTGCTGTTGCACCTATTTTTCTATGTTTCCATGTTTCCATGTTAACCTATGTCTTTGGAAAGTGGAAAGAAATTGAAGATCTCGGAGAAAACCCACGCAGGACACAGAGAGAATGTACAGTACAAATTCTGAACAGACAGCACCAGTAGTCTGGATTGAACCTGGGTCTCTGGCACTGCTAAGCAGCAACTCTACCGCTACTCCAACGCCCTACTCGCGAAGATAAGCCAAAACTAATTGAAGTCGTTTCTAAAGTGGACAGAATGATGTGGTGATCATAAGGTACCACTGATCAAGCAATTCATGATCAGGTTTCCTTTGCCTACATCAAAGGATTTGCATGCAAAATGGGGAGCAGACAAACATTTCACCAAGCCTATTGGTATTTGTATTGTTATAGGTATTGTTACATATATGAAGATACACTGAAAAAACTTTATTTTGCATGTCATCCAAGCAAATCACACAATAAGATCATGCATGAGTACAATAGTGCAAAAAGAGGAAGGAAACAGAGTGCAGATTATAGTGTTACATCTACAGAGAAAGTGCTTTTTAAAGTAGTGCAAGGGCTGCCAGAGGTGGATTAGAAGATTGGGAGATCAGGAATACATCATTAGCATATGAGACATCCATTCACAAGTCATAGAACAGCAGTGAAGAAGCTCTGGAGGAAGGAACTGCAGATGCTGTTTTAAACCGAACATATACACAAAATGCTGAACTCAGCGGGACAGTCTGAAGAAGGGTCTTGACCCGAAACGTCAACTATTCCTTCTCTCCAGAGATGCTGCCTATCCTGCTGAGTTACTCCAGATTTTTGTGTCTATCTTCAGTGAAGATGCTGTGTTTGATTCTGCTGGTTTGTGCTCTCTAGTTTGTGTATCTTCTGTCCCACAGGAAAGGGAAGGAAGCGAGGATGTTGCCACAACTAAAGGGTGTGAGCTGTAGGGAGAGGTGGAGTAGGCTGGGTCATAGGTTCAAGTTGAAGGGGTAAAGATTTAATAGGAATCTGAGGGGTACCTTTTTCACACAGAGGGTGGTGGGTGTATGGAACAAGCTGCCAGAGGAGGTAGTTGTGGCTCGGATATCCTATCTCTTAAGAAACAGCTGGACAGGTGCATGGAAAGGACAGGTTTGGAGGGTTATAAACCAAGCGCAGGCAAGTGGGACTATGTTAGATGGGACATTGTTGGCTGGTGTGAGCAAGTTGGGCTGAAGGGCCTGTTTCCACACTGTATCACTCTATGACTATGACTCTATAAAAGGGAATGAATGGAGTGAGAAATACTACATTATGCTGGCTATTTTCCTGAAGCAACATGACGTGCAGATGGTGTAGATGGTGATTTGCATGGTAAACTGTGCAGAGTGTTCAACACTTTGCAGTTTCTTGTAGCCTTGGGTCGAGCAGTCATCATATCAAGCTGTGATGCATCCTGATAGAATGCTTTCCACGTGCTTCTGTGGAAACCATTGGTGTGCTTCGTTGGCGGCAGTATCACCATGGTTGGACCAGGTAAAATTGTTGGAGATCTATGGGAACTTGAAACTCTTAACCATATCCACCTCAACACCATTAATGTCGACTGTGGCATGTACTCCACCTTGCTCTGTGAAGTTGATGACCACTTATTCATTTTGCTTCCATTGAGAAAGAGCTGTGGAACTACTACCCAACAAGTTCAGCAATAACATGAATATTTCATAAAGAAAACTGGAATATCCATGTTAATGCTTAACCTGTTGGGTCATAGCTTCACAGCTTTATAAGTAAGGAACTAGAACTCAACGTGTTCAGTTTAATTTATTGTCACATGTGCCTAGGTACAGTGAAAAGCATTTGTTGCAAACTTACCAGTCAGTGAAAAGACAAAACATGATGTATAGGTAAATGATAAGGGAATAATGTTTAGTGCAAGGTAAAGTTAGCAAAGTCCAATCAAGGATAGTCCTGGAATTACCAATGAGGTAGATAGTAGTTCAGCACTGCTCTCTGGTTGTGGTAGGACGATTCAGTGGCCTGATAACAGCTGGGAAGAAACTGTCCCTGAATATGGAGGTGTGTGTTATCACACTTCTATACCTCTTGCCTGAACACCTAAACTCATTGGAAACTCAACAGTTTGCAGAGGCTGGAACCTTGAGCAAAAAACAAAGTGCTGGAGGAACTCATCGATTTGCACAGTCTCAGGGGAGCGAAAGGGCAGATAATGCTTCGGATCAGCATCCTTCCTCATCTGTCCTCTCCAGAACGCATTTATTCTGATTTGATATCAATATGTCTTGTCTAGGCTTTGATAAAAAGTATCAGAGCTCAGGGCATGACAACATAGGCAACACGGACATGCAAAGGTCACTGGATCGTAGCGGAAGGGACTCGACCTGTAATGTGGACTGTCCATTTCAATCTTAAACCATCAGAGTTACAAATCCTTATACCAATGAGGGTGATAGCATTAAAATGGCCCATTAAAATGTGCTAAATTGGTTTGTGCATGGTTGTCAGCAGGTTGTCCCATTGTAACTTTGTCAACGCCAGAAACATGGTGACACTTGTCTGTCACGGTGGTGCAGCAGTAGAGTTACTGCCTTACAGCAAATGTAACACCGGAGACCTGGGCTCGATCACGACAATTGGTGCTGTCTGTGCGGAGTTTATTCGTTCTCCCCATGACCTGCGTAGGTTTTCTCTGAGATTCTCGGTTTCCTCCCACACCCCAAAGACCAACAGGTTTGTAGGTTAATTGGCTTGGTAAATGTAAAAATTGTCCCTCGTGGGATAGTGTTATGCGCGGGGATCGCTGGTCGGTGCGGACCCGGTGGGCTGAAGGGCCTGTTTCAATGCTGAATCTCTAAACTAAACTTGTGTACTGCCTAAGTGATGTTTGCTATGATTTTAATGGGTTGTATGCAAATCAAATAATTTAACTGTATCCAGGTATATGTGACATTAAAGTATCATTGAATCATTGAATGTAGTTGGCATGACACCTTGCTACTAAGTTCTCTACTTCATTCCTGGGCCCTTTCTTGTCATTGTTCGAAATCTGGCCCACTATGGCGGTATGGTCTGCAAACTTGTAAATGGAGTTAGAGAGGAATTTGGCCACACATAGTGTGCGAAACAAGGGTTGAGGAAACAGCCTTGTGGGGCACCAGTGCTATTGTGGCGGATATGTTGGCAGCCTGCCCTTATTGACTGGAATCTATGTCAAGAAATCAATGAGCCAGTAGCAGGGGTGGGTGCTCAGACCTAGATTCAGCAGTTTTGTGATGAGTTTGGTTGGAATTATAGTGCTGAAGTTGGAGCTGTAATCAATAAATAGGAGTCTGGTGTAGATGTCATGAGTCTAGGGCCAGGAAGATGCCTTCTGCTGAGGACCTGTTGCTGCAGTTGGTGAATTGCAGTTTAGCAAGACTGTATTTGAGGCTGAAATTGATGGTCTATGACCAGCTTCTCAACGCACTTCATGATGGTGAACGCCAGAGCCTTAGGAAAGTAGTAATTAAAGGATGCAGCCTTGTTTTTCTAAGGCACTGGGATGATGGTGGTCTTTTTAAAACAAATGTGAACTGCAGATTGTTGTTGGTACAGGTTCTAGGTTCTTGATTCTTACTCCACCAAAATGTTCAAAATGGAAATTAAACTTGAGGTGGATTTAAATGGGCACAGCATATTTAGTCGTGTCACAATATTTAACAAATATATACGTGTATGAATGGATGTACATATGGAGAAAGCAATCATAGTTTTGTCAGTTTTCCAACACATATTGACTTCCCACCATAATCATACAACAAGCTCCTTCAATCGATAGTAATCATTTACACGGCTGTGGCCTGTAATTTTAAAACCCATTACTGTTTTTAAATTACAATTGGAATTTGTTTGAGAGCTGTTTCTTGCTTATACCAATGGTTCTTTTATTGACAATGTATCCCCTAACCATGGCTTTCTATTCCCTAACATATGTATCTCACAATTCATCTGAAAATTATTCAGGGAAATATGGAAGATTAAAAGTGTTTCTAACAGTTGATGCATTGAAGGCTGGAAAATGAAGTAAGATTTTACTGAAGGAGGTTAATAGTAAAACCTAAAGACCTAAATTCAAGAAGTGGGAGTAATTTTAATGACAATGTCTATTACGGTAAACTAGTGACATCAACACTCCCATTTTGAACTAATTTAGGATTCAATGCAGTGCCCAGAAAGTCAATGGGGAAGAAAAAAGGGAAGTTGAATTACATTTGCGACTGCCAATAGGGTTAAACTGAAAGAAACATTCTCAAATATAAGAGACATGAGAGACTGAAGATGCTAGAATATGGAGTCTAAAACAAACTGCTGGGAGAACTCAGCAGGTCAGACAACATCTGTGGAGGAAGAGGGATAGCTGGGATTTCAGGTAGAAACACATTTCATCTCTACCTTCACAGCTGCTGCCTGACCTGCTGGTTTTTGCTCTGAATCTCAAATATAATATTACATGGATAGGACAGGTTTAGAGGGATATGGACCAAATGCGGGCAGGTGGGACAAGTGTAGCTGGGACATGTTGTCCGGTGTGGGGAAGTTGGGCTGAAGGGCCTGTTTCCACACTGTATCACTCTATGACTCGATGGTCAAGTATTCACATGTTATGTTGCAGATGTTGTACAATAGGGAAGTACTGAGATCGGTAGTTTGATGTTTTATTTTGAACATTCCCACAAGATTCAGCATTCTATTTCAATTGAACTTCACAGACCTCCTCGCCCGCTGTGTTTGTGATGCAGTGGCACAACTGTTAGAGTGGCTGCCTAACAGCACCTGAGATCCGGTTTTGATCCTGACCTCGGGTGCTGTATGAGTGCGAAATCTGCATGTTCTCCCTGTGACCGCAGAGGTTTGCTCTGGGTGCTCCATCTCAAAGAAGTGCAGGTTTGCAAGGTAATTGGGCACTGTAAATTGTTCCTGGTATGTAGGGAGTGGATGTGAAAGTGGGATACCAAAGAACTAGTGTGAATGGATTATCAATTGTTGCCGTGGATTCAGTAGACTGAAGAACAGTGACAAATGGTCACCTTCCATAATTATTTGGATTATAACATTCTAAATCAGGTTTTTTATTCTTTACGAGTTCTTGTATTCCTATCTATCTGATGTGATTTTGCTGAATAGCTCATTCAAATTGAAATTTAAAATCTACAATGTGAGCGAGCTATATCATTTCTAACGTCAATAGTAAAGTGATCATAAATTCAATTTTTGGGCCCCATCGGTTAAAGTTTCTAGATGCCACTGGTGCGTCTAACTAATATCAATTACATTTATTTGATATGTAACCAAAAAATGCCTTGGGTCACTTTCCCAAAGTGTGATGTTGTTTGCTGTCTGATGTTAAATTCAATTTGGGCAATTGATTCAATTTAAATAGACTTTTGAATTTTTCACGGCAAGCTGGGTATAGATATTAATAGTTGCCAAAATATTAAATACATTTTATAATTAGTGAGCAGTGTAACGTAGAACAACATTTCCACACCTACCATAGAATAAGAATGAAAGCTGTCTGACTGAGGATTAATGTGTAGAAATAGTCTTCCTCCTTTAGGTGTCAGTAATAAAATCGTTTTTTTTAAATAAAGGAACATATTAAAAGGAAATAACTGTCAAGGCGTGCCTAAAGCATTGCATGGGTCTGAAGCAATTTGTGATTTAATTAGATTTGCTGAGCTACAGGAGTGATCACTGAGACACACACGCTTCTATCCTTAAAGGTACAGCTTTCAACACTCTCTGAAGGAAATGTTGTTCTTTTCAAACCATTGGATGATGTACAGTATCTGACAGAGTTCAGGCCAACGTCTGATGAAGTTGCATCATGACTTTCTGACATCTGATACTTAATACTTTGTTCCCACTCTATCTACATCTGTATAGGAGCAGGGAGGTTCTACTGCAGTTGTACAGGGTCTTGGTGAGACCACACCTGGAGTATTGCATACAGTTTTGGTCTCCTAATCTGAGGAAAGACATTCTTGCCATAGAGGGAGTACAGAGAAGGTTCACCAGACTGATTCCTGGGATGTCAGGACTTTCATATGAAGAAAGACTGGATAGACGCGGTTTGTACTCGCTAGAATTTAGAAGATTGAGGGGGGATCTTATAGAAACTTACAAAATTCTTAAGGGGTTGGACAGGCAAGATGCAGGAAGATTGTTCCCGATGTTGGGGAAGTCCAGAACAAGGGGTCACAGTTTAAGGATAAGGGGGAAATCTTTTAGGACCGAGATGAGGAAAACTTTTTTCACACAGAGAGTGGTGAATCTCTGGAATTCTCTCCCGCAGAAGGTAGTTGAGGGCAGTTCATTGGCTATATTTAAGAGGGAGTTAGATGTGGCCCTTGTGGCTAAAGGGATCAGGGGGTATGGAGAGAAGGCAGGTACAGGATACTGAGTTGGATGATCAGCCATGATCATATTGAATGGCGGTGCAGGCTCGAAGGGCCGAATGGCCTACTCCTGCACCTATTTTCTATGTTTCTATGTTTCTATGTAGCAACTTCAGAGGTTATGGACCTGGAACCCAAGTTGCTTCTCCCCATGAATGCGGTTAAGGGTCTGGTCATCAACTACATTCCTTCCCCTTACATTCGAGCTCTTACATAAAGTGCAACACTTCAATCTTGCTCAGATAAAACTTAATTTGCCATATCTCCGAAATCATTGATTGTATTCTCTTTTTTCTCCTTCTGAGCATTTGAAAGTGTTTCCCAGAATAGTACAACAAACAGATTGCTTTACAAAAGAAGATACAGAGTGCCAAGGGAGTCAGGCAGTGTCTCAAAAGAACATGGCTAGACAACAGTTTGGGTCAGGACCCTTCTTCATGTTCTCCTCAGATGCTGCCTGACCCACTGAGCTACTCCAGCACTGTGTCTTTTTTTGTAAACCAGCATCTGCAATTTCTTGTTTCTACAGGTGACCTTGGAGCTTGTGTAATGAAGTCCATTGTCCAATTTATGTTTAGGGATCTACTGCAAAACTGTGACGATAATGCTATTGTTACAGCAGGTTTTAAGAAGCCAGACCTACATTTCTCCTCACAATGTTGTCCAAAGATTCCAGCTAAGTTTAGTTTAGTTCAGAGATACTGTACAGAAACAGGCCCTTCAGCCCACTGAGTTGGCACAGACCTGTGATCCCTGCACATTGACATTATCCTACACACACTAGGGAAAAATTTACACTTATACCAAGCCAATTAACCTAAAAAACGTGTACATCTTTGGAAAGTGGGAGGAAATCAAAGATCATGGAGAAAACCCACATAGGTCACAGGGAGAATGTGCAAACATTGTACAGACAGCACCCGTAGTCGGGATCAAACCCCGGATCTCCAGCATTGCAGGCGCTGTAAGGCAGCAACTCTACTGCTGCACCACCGTGACCGCACTGTTCCTGCAGCCTTTCTTCATTGAGAATCCTGTATTTCCTTCTCCCATGCTCAGATGTTTCTACACAATACTCATGCCTGATTGTGGGTCTCATTAGCGGGTTCAAAATTACCAGAAGCCTGATGGTAATATCCATTTGAATATAGAAACATAGAAACATAGAAAATAGGTGCAGGAGGAGGGCATCCGACCCTTTGAGCCAGCACCGCCATTCATAGTGGTCATAGCTGATCATCCCCTATCAATAACCCGTGCCTGCCTTCTCCCCATATCCCTTGACTCCACTAGCCCCTAGAGCTCTATCTAACTCTCTCTTAAATCCATCCAGTGATTTGGCCTCCACTGCCCTCTGTGGCAGGGAATTCCACAAATTCATAACTCTCTGGGTGAAAACGTTTTTTCTCACCTCAGTCTTATATGACCTCCCCTTTATTCTAAGTGACCTCCCCTTTATTCTAAGACAATATGAGACAACATTATGAATAGAGCATACAACCAAGTTTTGAGGATACAGATCAATGATGGAGTAAGAACACTTATCAAATAAATTAAGTTTATTAAAGTGCAGTAAAGTGAAGTCAAGTAATTAATAACAGATTAAATAAAAGGGTAGCACAGTGGCGCAGAGGTAGAGTTGCTGCCTTACAGCGCTTGCAGCATCGGAGACCCGGGTTCGATCCTGACTACTGGTGTCATCTGTACGGCGTTTATACGTTCTCCCCATAACTGCATGGGTTTTCACCAAGATCTTCAGTTTCCCCCCACACTCCAAAGACAATAGACAATGGACAATAGGTGCAGGAGTAGGCTATAGGACCCTTCAAGCCAGCACCGCCATTCAATGTGATCATGGCTGATCATCCACAATCAGTACCCCATTCCTGCCTTCTCCCCACATACCCTGACTCCACAATCTTTAAGAGCCCTATCTAACTCTCCCTTACAGACGTACAGGTTTCCAGATTAATTGGCTTGGTATAAATGTAAAATTGTCCCTAGTGCATGTAAGATGACTGTTAATGTGCAGGGATTGCTGGTCGGTGTGGACTGGGTGGGCTGAATGGCTTGTTTCGGCTCTGTATCTCTAAATAAGTCACAAGGTTCACACCCTTCTGCTCATTGGATCTTCACTGATAGGAGCAGCAGCTGGTCGCAACAAGTCTCACGCCTTCCTCCTATATACTGGGGACTCCTTAATAGTGGCCTGGCCTAGAGTGCTCGAGGATCTTGGCACCTTCCTAGATTATGGTAATAGGTAAATTCCAATGAACTCACTCGCAGTAGGCATTTATATCCTAAATAAACACATGCTTCTTCCATAATCCACAAACAACAGTCGACTATGCTTTTAAAATGAAGTATTCTTCTTGGTGTTGGAAGCAGGAATTATTTATTATATCAGGATTGAGCTAATGTCAGATTTCTCTGGGAAGAAAGGTTTTCGCGGTTTACAGTATGTCATTGAGGCTGCATGATCAGTGACCTCATATTTATTCTATTAAACAGAGAATAAGAGGTGGTGGGTTTCTTAAATGTGTATATGTATAATGCTAGGAACATTGTAAGAAAGGTGGATGAGCTTAGAGCCTGGATTGACACCTGGAAATATGACGTTGTGGCGATTAGTGAAACATGGTTGCAAGATGGCTGTGATTGGAAACTAAATATTCCAGGATTTTGTTGCTTCAGGTGTGATAGAATTGGAGGGGCAAGAGGTGGAGGTGTTGCATTTCTTGTCAGGGAAGATATTACAGCAGTGCTTTGGCAGTATTGATCAGAGGGCTCGTCTAGGGAGGCTATTTGGGTGGAACTGAGAAATGTGAAAGGTGTAGCAACACTTATAGGGGTGTATTATAGCCACCTAATGGGGAGCGAGAATTGGAAGAGTATTTTCTCATTCTCAAATAACATCCTATCTACTCAAAATAAAAGAATAATGGGAAAAGGGCCTGTCCAACTTGGGCGACCTAATCCATGAGTTATGGCGAGTTTGCCCTCGACTCATACTGGCAGCGTGGTCGACATGAGGTCCTCGGAGGTCTTTTTAACTCTTCTTCATGCTAGAGAGTAGTCCCCGCGTACTCGAGGCCTCAGCTAGGTCGCGGCGTATTTTTCAACAAGTAAAAAAAGGTCGCCATGGAAATAAATCGATAAATTTTTTACTCGTAGGTTTAGTCGAAGCAGGTTGTAGTAGGTCAGCATGTTATTCATAGGTAATCGAGGGTAGTCAAAGGTAATCAAAGGTAATCGAAGGTAGTCGTAGATAGTGTTCATCATAGTCGAAGGGAGGTCAAAGGAGATTGAAGGAGGTCGTCTTCACTCTCCACTATTCGGTGTCCAATTTTCCCGAAGTTAGTTGTAGCTAGTCATAGCTAGTCAAAGCTAGTTTTCAACATAGTCGCAAGAGGTCAAAGGAGGTCTTCTACATAGTCGAAGGAGGTCTTCAACATGTCATTTTTTCAATCTCTCCTAAACTCTTCTAAACTCGGCAATTAGGTCGCCCAAGTGGGACAGCCCCTTTAGTGTACCTAACTAGAGATGTTAAGGATAGGGAAAAGTTTTTTAAAACTCCATTTAATGTTGCCAAGGAGAACAGTGCATTCAAAGATTGTGCAGGTTTTGGAGACCAGAGAAAATTGTTAATGGGAAAACGGAGAAATTTATAACAAATTAATATGAAACATATTTTATAAACATTTTTCATATGAAAAAAGAATGCAGTCACAGTGGTGCAGCGGTAGAGTTGCTGCCTTACAACGAATGCAGCGCCGGAGACACGGGTTCGATCCTGACTACGTGTGCTGTCTGTACGGAGTTCGTACATTCTCCACGCGACCTGTGTGGCTTTTCTCCGAGATCTTCCGTTTCCTCCCACACTCCAAAGATGTACAGGTTTGTAGGTTCATTGGCTTGATAAATGTAAAAATTGTCCCTAGTTGGTGTAGGATAGTGTTAATGTGCGGGGATCGCTGGTCGTAGTGGACCTGGTGGGCCGAAGGGCCTGTTTCCGCGCTGTATCTCTAAACTAAACTAATCAGAAGAAGAAACTAATGATCGTCTGAAGAAGGGACTCTCCCCGAAACATTGCCTATTACTTTGCTCCATAGATGCTGCCTCACCCGCTGAGTTTCTTCAGCATTTTTGTCTACATTAAACTGATCATGGGTAGATAAAAATGCTGGAGAAACTCAGCGGGTGAGGCAACATCTATGGAGCGAAGGAATAGGTGACGTTTTGGGCTGAGACCCTTCTTCAGACTTCGTTCCACCTTTCCTTGTTCATCGTTGCTTTTTGTATATCTGTCATTCATTTAATCTATGCACCTTCTGAATCTCCCCTATCATTTTCATCTACTAGACTCTCAGTGTGAAGAAGGGTCATGACCCAAATTGTCACCTATTCATTTTCTCCAGAGATGCTGCCTGTCCTGCTGAGTTACTCCAGCTTTTTGTGTCTATCTTCGGTGTAAACCAGCATTAGCAGTTCCTTCCTGCACAAGCTCCATAAGCAGTGTGTTTTTTTTTAGTTTGAAATCATTGATTTTTTTACCATAGGGCTATCATTCCATGAGCCTCAAACAAGGAGATGAAGTATTTTCATCACTTTTAAGTGTGGTTACAAACAGGGTAAAGGGTATCTGCCAATCACTACGCTGCTACAATGGTAATCTTATTTGCTTTGAAAACCTTTGTAGTATTTATTGCTCTGCTCAGCACTCAATGTTGTTCTTGCCGATTTACACCATGTCTATCACTAATCAAATGGCTCTTGAATTTCTGCACATTTGTTTTTTTGTCATTCAATTGGCTACTTTAGGCTCCTTGTATGCTCCTGGTGAGGAATGAAAATACCTTAAAGACAGATGTATGTTGCTGTTTTATTCATCAGTGTTTGCGGTATTCTTTACTCTTACCGAAGGATACTTTCCAGACGTTACTAAAAAATTAGGTTCATTCCTGGGATGGTAGGACTGTCATATGCTGAGAGAATGGAATGGCTATGCTGGTACACTCTGGAATTTAGAAGGATGAGAGGATATTTTCTTGAAACAGATAAGACTATTAAGGATTTGGATCAGCTAGAGGAAGGAAATATTTTCCCGATGTTGGGGGAGTCCAGAACCAGGGGCCACAGTTTAAGAATAAGGGGTAAGCCATTTAGAATGGAGATTAGGAAACACATTTTCACACAGAGAGTTGTGAGTCTGTGGAATTTTCTGCCTCAGAGGGCGGTGGAGGCTGGTTCTCAGCAAACTTTCAAGAGAGAGTTAGATAGGGCACTTGAAGACTGTACACTGACAATGACAATTAAAATTGAATCTGAATCTGAAGATAGCGGAGTCAGGGGATATGGGGAGAAGGCAGGAACGGGGTACTGATTGTGGATGATCAGCCATGATCACAGTGAATGGCGGTGCTGGCTTGAAGGGCCATATGGCCTACTCCTGCACCCATTGTCTATTGTCTATTGTCTAAAATTGGACTGAATGTTTACTAATCACTTGGTGGACCATCAACTAAATCATTGTGGAAAACATTTAAACAAAAGGCTGTGGAGGCCAAGTCAATGGATATATTTAAGGCAGAGATAGATAGATTCTTGATGAGTATGGGTGTTAGGTGTTATGGGGAGAAGGCAAGAGAATGGGGTTTGGAGGCAGAGATAGATCAGCCAAGATTGAATGGCGGAGTAGACTTTATGGGGTGAATAGCCTAATTCTGCTCCTATCACATGAACCTATGGACTGATAATTGAAAATGCCAGATTAACAATATCAGAGGAAAAAGTAATGGTTGCCAATTGTTTGATAACAACTTTAATGAATGACATTACGATATCTGATGATGTTAGGCAAAAATACAATTAATAATAAATGGTCAGCTTTTGGTAAGAATTTAAGTATTTTATGAAACTAAGTTTAGATGTGGAAACAATGTTAAATGGATATTCATCTTGCTGCAGTAATAAATGCAAATGTTGACATTTTATGTTAACTGAAAAATATTAGCATTGTAGCAAAGTATGATGAAAATGTACTCTATTCAATTCGTCTGAATATTTTCTATTTTCAGAAAATTGAGCACCAAAGATGATTGTTTCTCCAGAATAATCATTATGTCTGTTTTAAAACTGATACATTTTCAATCTAATTTAACTTTTGTTTTGTTTGAGAGACAACTGAGGGTAATCTTAAATTAGAAGTCAAATGCAACCTTTGTTTTTTTTGTCTAAATAAAAGGATATTATATTTAAAAGGTTATGAACTTTATTAACAATAGCAAGAGTTTAAAAATACAATTACTGAATCTTGCAGAAATGTCACATTTCATTTGTTGAAAATGGTCTGAATTAATTTTAAGCTGTATAATAGTAAGATTAAACAAGAACTTACCAGTTTGAAGTTTGATCTGTATTTTATGAGGAGTTACGATGAGGGATTACGTGAAGAACCCGCTCAGCACGCATGCGCGGCATACTTCAAAGCAGCGGTGTAGAATCACAGATAGACACAGTTATTGAAATAAACATAGTAAGACAAGGAGACATCAGTTTATCAGTTTGATCCATATATTGAGGGTGGGAGCGGAGGGCACGTAATCCCTCATCGTAACTCCTCATAAAATACAGATCAAACTTCAAACTGGTAAGTTCTCGTTTAATCTTACTATTTTACTTCAGAGTCACGTGAGTGACTACGTGAAGATTTTAAAGCTCGGTGATTTCAAACCGTGTAACAGTTCATACTTCACTCGCTGCCGAAGTCATTCGAGGGAGGAAGTATGTTATCGTAATCAACCATGAATCTGTTTGTAAAAACAATAATGGTGTTATTAGCAACAACAAGACCAATTGCTCCCCCGGGCTTAAATTATATATTACTTGCAGATTCTTTTTCTGCAAACGATACAGGTTCTGTCAGTGGTTTGTTATAAAAGTTTGGACCGTATACTCGCTAGACCACCCTGCAGTAGCCAGGGTGTGGTCCATAGGATCGTCCATCCTCTTAGTTACTGACGTGGAAGCTGTCCTGGTGGAATAAGATTTATACACGTTAGTATTTACTCCAGCAACTCCCAGTACCTGCTTGAGCCACTAGAGATAGTTTAGCTCGTCACCCGACCAAGAGGTTTATGGTGGCTGACCCATAAGGCTTTTTTCTCTCCCTCGGTATTCCTTATTGTGTTGATGTAGATATAGGGAGGTGTTTGAACACCGGGACCTGGAGGTGTTCACAGACAGTGTACTGTCTTACATTAAAAACTGCATGGACACTGTCACAGTGGACAAACGCATCCGGGTCTACCCCAACCAGAAGCCCTGGATGACCCGGGAGGTCCAGCGGCTGTTGAAAGAGAGGAACACCGCTTTTAGGTCTGGCGATAGGGCTTTATACAGCATGGCCCGAGCTAACCTGAAGAGAGGCATCAGAGAGGCCAAATCAAACTACAGGAGGAAGATAGAGGACCACCTAGACAGTAACAACAGCAGGCAAGTGTGGCAGGGGATCCAGTATCTCACCAACTATAAGACCAACCTTGGAGCTGTTGAAGGTGACGCCACATCGGCAGAGGAGCTGAACCACTTCTTTGCTCGCTTTGAAGTGGAGCCACCCGAGACAGCCACATCATAGCACATGGTCCACAGCAGCCTAACCCTCAAGATAGAGGAGCATGAGGTGAGGCGCACGCTGCGGGCCATCAATCCAAGGAAGGCTACTGGACCTGATGGCGTCTCTGGACGCGTGTTGAAGGACTGCGCAGACCAGCTGGCTGGAGTCTGTACGAGGATTTTTAACCAGTCTCTGGCCCAGTCCACTGTTCCACCCTGTCTGAAGTCCTCCACCATAGTCCCCTTGCCCAAAAAAACCAACATCTCCAGCCTCAACGACTACCGGCCAGTCGCACTCACACCAGTGGTGATGAAGTGTTTTGAAAAACTGGTCCGGGGTCATATCACATCACTCCTTCCCCGAAGCTTTGACCCCCACCAGTTTGCGTACAGAGCAAATAGATCTACAGAGGACGCTGTAGCCACAGCTCTCCATGCTGCACTGTCTCACCTGGAGCAGCGGGGGAGCTACGTGCGGATGCTCTTTGTGGACTACAGCTCTGCTTTTAATACCATCCTTCCCCACAAACTGGTGGACAAATTGGGCGACTTGGGACTTCCACATTCCACCTGCACGTGGATAAATAGCTTCCTGTCGGGTCGCAGCCAGAGAGTCAGAGTGGGCCATCATACATCCACGGCCCTCAGCCTCAGTACCGGCTCTCCACAGGGCTGCGTACTGAGCCCCCTGCTCTACACCATCTACACACATGACTGCACCCCCGCCCACCACAGCAACACCATTGTCAAATTTGCGGATGACACTACGGTAGTGGGACTCATCTCCGGGGGAGACGAGTACGCCTACCGGGATGAGGCGGAGCAGCTGACAGTGTGGTGTGAAGAAAATAACCTGCTCCTCAACACCTTAAAGACAAAGGAATTAATAATAGACTTTAGGAAGAATAAAACGGACATGGTACCATTGATTATCAGAGGGGACTGTGTGGAGAGGGTGGCGGATTTCCGCTTCCTGGGAATCCATATTGAGGAGGACCTGACGTGGAGCGTGAACACCACTGCGCTGCTGAAAAAGGTCCAGCAGAGACTGCACTTCCTGAGGGTGCTCAGGAAGAATAACATCACTCAGAGACTGCTGCTGTCCTTTTATCGGTGCTCCATTGAGAGCATACTAACATACTGTGTATGCGTGTGGTACACCAGCTGCACAGCGGCTCAGAGGAAAGCGCTCCAGAGGGCCATTGACAATGCCCAGAGGATTGTCGGCTGCCCTCTCCTTACCTTGGAGGACTTACACAGTTCTCGCTGCATCAAAAAATCACAGAGTATTATAAAGGACATTTCCCACCCCGGACACTCCCTGTTTGAACTGTTGCCGTTAGGCAGACGGTACAGATCTACAAGGACAAGGACGAACAGACTAAAAAACAGTTTTTACCCCACTGCTATAAAAGCACTAAATGTAGCCGCCAAGGAACGCAGGGGCGATACATACTAAGGGACTGTGGTACACTGTGAAATCGACAGAAGGATGGCGGGTTGGGTGTTTATGCGTGCTATTTTCATGATATTTATTTTAGTTGTTTATCTTTTAATATTTTATCTTGTATGTATCGTTAGCTTTTAGAAATGTTTGAATGGTGCGCTGACTGGCTGACATTTTTAAATTTTGTTGTACATGGTTCATGTTACAATGACAATAAAGAAACTACTCTATTCTATTCTAGATCTCTATGTGGGTCATGACACATCAAACGTGGTTCAGGTGGGTATGCCCGGAATTTCATGACTGGACCTGATGTTCCTGGTCTGTTCTGTTTGGCCAACCCTTGAATGGGCATGTGACACTATCTGGTGTTATAACCATGTTGTTCAATCACAGTAGATGGGAGAACTGGCTCTTTGTGTTGAGGTAAGGCCACCAGTATGTCCATCTTCAGGGTAGGCTGTTCCAGGGTGAGTGACCTGGCTGGTGATCATCCCCTAAGGTATGTCAGGATTTCACTGACATCCCAATTTGGGTGTACCTATTTCTGGGGAATGGATTGAATATACCTCTCCTGTATCTGATCACCAGTGAGCGGTACCCAAGTTGAGTAGGCTGACAGAACATTTCCTTCATTGTGGTGAAGACCTGCCAGGAGCTCCAGTACAGTTTTTTGTTGTAGTTGAATGTGTAATTCCTGTTTTGGAAAACAGTGTCCCATTTCTTGATGTTCCTCAGGTATGTTCCCTAGGATATGCTACGGAATGCTGTCATCAGGTTGATAGTGCCGCTGATCCAAGCACAGCAGTGGTCTTCCCAATTCTGCAATTCTTTTAATGACCATATCGAGGATCACTGGGAACCATGCCTGTGGACTTGGTCCACTGTAATTTGCATAGTACCCGACTGATAAAGCCGTAGTACCTATTGAAGAGGTAGAAGGAAAGGAGAACATAGAGATTAGATTCCCCCCACCCCTCAATACACGGGAATGTCTCCATTGCCGCTGCCTTGAAATTGGTTTCATGTGACGTTAGTTAGTACGTTAGTTAGTGATTTCATTGGATGTAAGGAATCGATATCTGGTGTCCAATATCTTAGTAATTTCAGCAAATATTTTTGGTTTAAATGTATGTTTACAGTATTTAGCTCACCTCATAGGTGAGTTACTGATGGTCAAAACATGTTTGACGACATACGGTTACCAATTGTTAATAAATTGTCACCTAATATCGATGTTCTCCGCCCAAGTGGTTTGGTATATGCCACCACTGTGATGTTGTTAACTTATAAACGAACATGCAAATTTGATGGATTACTGAGCAAATGCTTCACTAGAATTAAATAAGTTAATATATAGCACGTTTAAGTCAATTCACATTGGCACTAAGTATTACAAGCTCAGTAACACATCAGGACTCATAAGATGTTACTCAAAACAGGTGGAAGTGTACAACCATAATCCTTCCTGCCGATAAATTCCATGATAACACTCCAGATTAATCCATTTGCCCCCATATTACAGGTATGGAGATAGTTTTGAACACTAGTATGTCAGCTCATAGAAAAGGTACAATGTTCAGTAGCTGGTAATGCTGCTACTATCTCAATTACTTTGCCACGCAGTTGATTGTTGGTTAATGTTACCATAACTGATAGTCTTAATGAATACCAGATGACAAAGTTGTGGATGGTCAACGTAAATATCTGGATATATGGCGGTGCCCGTTAATAAGTTAGTAGCTAATGCAGCTAAAGCTGTATCCAAGGATAGTGTGTCATTAATATATAGACATGCCATGACGGAATGTTTCTTAAGTGTCAGGGCTGGTTGATTCTGGATAGCTTTGACTTAAATGCCGCAATGCTCATCATGGTTACTCCATCCAGGTAATTGCGGTATATCCGAAACTTATATGAGAAGGTACTGAATAGTATGCATCTTGAAGGTCGATGTCTACCATAAAGTATTCTTGGTTCCATGGTAGTAGTTACAAATCCCATGAATGGGTATACCTGGTGAAATACTCAAGTGGTTTATCAATTATGGCGCGACATTCACTGCCGTGGGAGGGTAGACCCCTTGGGGTGCTTGCTGAATTGGTGGCAAGATATTATTCTATTCCCCTTGTATTTATTTTTTGGTATATAACTACCAAGAGTGATAGCTTCCTAACCAAGCGTGATTCACCCACCCCTTGTTGGTACATCCCTTCACCTTTATGTGATGGTAGGAACCATACTTATCTGTCTTCATTGTTGTTTTCTTCGGTTTCTGGTTCCTTGTTCTTGTAGGGACGATGTTTGTTGGGGGGTGGCACATTTTCCATGGGGCCTGCTCTGGGCCGTGGCCTAAAAATGCTACGGGTTTGGCATGCAGGCTCCAAGCTTTCACCAGTACCATGAGGTAGACGCCCCTGGTGAATGCGGAGAGGTACTGCTGTCTGGTCTTCTGTGTGGTGCTCTTTCCAGACTCTGCCCTCTTGTGCCGAAAAGTTTGAACACTTCGTCCAGTTTTTTAGGACTGGTTTGGTAAGTGCCAGGTAGCAGGATCTGTGCTTGTGAGGTCGGTATTCTCATAGTCCTGTTAATTTCATAGATTGAGGGCAGCTTTGTGACTTCACTTGAGAAGTTATGGGGTATACCGCTGAACAGTAGGGTCAGGTGTTTTGCCATACTACCCTGCCCTTCTGGAATGAGCAGGTGGGCATGATAGCCGACATCAGGGTATCAAATGCATTTTTTAAATATTTAGGTTAAATGCGCTGCTCAATGTATCCCCCAATAATGGCGGGCACTTTGAGTAAATGCAATTTAGGGGAGGCGTGATAAAACCAACGCCACATGGCTACCTGTCTTGGAGAGGTTTTTTGGAAAAGACAGGTAGTAGGCTGGCCATCAGTTAAGACTGAAGCCATCTCGCTCGTGGTGAAACCACATAGCGGCCACACCCAGCAGCTCTTCCTGTTCCTGTACCTCAAAGCATACTCCCGATGTTGTTTAACCAGTGCCCCTTCTTCTTGACCAGCCCAGCCCTAGTCGCCAAAGCTGTTCTCGGATGAGGAGGAAGCAATGGCCAGTGCATGAGGCACTGTGGAGGGGGTACCTGAACTCCCTCTGCGAAACTGCTCCCCATAAAGCAAGTCTCGCTGGAGCTTATGCTCCACGAGCCGCTCCATGCGGCTCAGGCGGCTGTCTCTGCCCTAAGCGGGTGGTGAGACATCCCCGTCCGGCGAATCTCCTTTGCCAGTTAAACCGACCTCAGAGTAGACTTACCTGATGGTCCATTTTTAAACTGCCTGACTCCCGCTGTTCTCTGGACTGGAACCCGGCACAGCTCACTGTTTGTGGACCGCAGCATGTGCGGTCCTGGTGGCGTCTTTCCCCCTTCCGCGAACGGAACACTCCTTCCCCGGAGTCCAACGGGGGCCGCTTGCGTGTGCTGCTTTGCTCCACCTGGAGCAACAAACAGACGTGAGTCTCTGTTAACCTGAAGGTAAGACTTACCTAAAGCTTCTTTTCAGGGTTGTAGCGGGAGTGCCTAACACCCGCCTGCCATGCATGTGTGCTGAGCGGGTTCTTCACGTAGTTACTCACGTGACTCCGAAGTAAAATTATTATTCTCTACTTTTCTAAAACAGGGTTACTGGATATTATCTAAACTGTTTCAAGGCTTTTGTTCCATTATATGCTGCAGTATATGCAAGGGGGAAAAGGCATTGTATTTGGACATTTCCACTGGGATAGTGAGCATATTAAGATTAAAAAGGAAGAGGCATTCGATGGTTCAACAGACATAAAGGTGGATAAATCCAGAGGACCTGCTGAGATGCTTGCTAAGCTGTCATATGAGACAGGGGAGGGGAGTAGATGAGATATGTATATCCTCGCTGGTCACAGAAGAGGTACGTGATGACTGGAAGATAGCAGATGTGGTACTTTTATTCAACAAGGCCACATACTATCAGTACGTCCTTTTATGCCAGCTGTAGGAAAATTAAACATAATTTAAAAAATAATCTAAGGTATACAGTTACATATATAGAAACATAGAAACATAGAAATTATGTGCAGGAGTAGGCCATTCGGCCCTTCGAGCCTGCACCGCCATTCAATATGATCATGGCTGATCATCCAACTCAGTATCCCGTACCTGCCTTCTCTCCATACCCTCTGATCCCCTTAGCCACAAGGGCCACATCTAACTCCCTCTTAAATATAGCCAATGAACTGGCCTCAACCACCCTCTGCGACAGAGAGTTCCAGAGATTCACCACTCTCTGTGTGAAAAAAGTTCTTCTCATCTCGGTTTTAAAGGATTTCCCCCTTATCCTTAAGCTGTGACCCCTTGTCCTGGACTTCCCCAACATCGGGAACAATCTTCCTGCGTCTAGCCTGTCCAACCCCTTAAGAATTTTGTAAGTTTCTATAAGATCCCCTCTCAATCTCCTAAATTCTAGAGAGTATAAACCAAGTCTATCCAGTCTTTCTTCATAAGACAGTCCTGACATCCCAGGAATCAGTCTGGTGAACCTTCTCTGCACTCCCTCTATGGCAATAATGTCCTTCCTCAGATTTGGAGACCAAAACTGTACGCAATACTCCAGGTGTGGTCTCACCAAGACCCTGTACAACTGCAGTAGAACCTCCCTGCTCCTATACTCAAATCCTTTTGCTATGAAAGCTAACATACCATTCGCTTTCTTCACTGCCTGCTGCAACTGCATGCCTACTTTCAATGACTGGTGTACCATGACACCCAGGTCTCGCTGCATCTCCCCTTTTCCTAGTCGGCCACCATTTAGATAATAGTCTGCTTTTCTGTATACCACTTTCCATTAATAGCACAAATGTACATAATAGTGGAAGGCTTGGTTAGAGTGGATGTGGGGAGGATGTTTCCACTAGTGGGGGAGTCTAGGACCAGAGGTCATAGCCTCAGAATTAAAGGACATTCATTTTGGAAGGTAGACAAAAAATGCTGGGGAAACTCAGCAGGTGAGGCAGCATCTATGGAGAGAAGGTATAGGTGACGTTTAAGGTCAAGACCCTTCTTCAGCCTGATGTCGGGGGGGGGTGGGAAAAAGAAAAAAAGAGGCAGAGACAGAAGGCTTTGTGGAAGAACTGGGAAGGGGGAGGGGAAGAAAGGGAGAAAGCAAGGGCTATCTAAAATTGGAGAAGTCAACGCCGAACACCTCTGCTCGGTCCGCAATAACCAACCTGACCTCCCGGTGGCTCAGCATTTAAAATACCCCTCCAATTCCATATCCGACCTCTGTGTCCTGGGCCTCCTCCACGGCAAGAGTGAGCAACATCGGAAATTGGAGGAACAGCACCTCATATTCTGTTTGGGGAGTCTGCATCCTGGTGGCATGAACTTTGAATTCTCACAATTATGTTAGCCCTTGCTGTCTCCTCCCCTTCATACCTCTCCCTCAGCTCTCGGGCTCCTCCTCCTCTTTTTTCCTTTCTTCTCCCCGCCTCCCCCCACCCCCTATCAGCCTGAAGAAGGGTTTTGCCCCGAAACGTTGCCTATCTCCTTCGCTCCATAGATGCTGCTGCACCCGCTGAGTTTCTCCAGTATGTTTGTGTACCTTCAATGTTCATACCGCTAGGGTGCAAGCTACCCAAGTGAAATATGAGGTGCTGTTCCTCCAATTTCCGTTGGGCCTCACTCTTGCAATGGTGGAGGCCCATGACAGAAAGGTCAGTTTGGGAATAGGAGGGGGAGTTGAAGTGCTGAGCAACTGGGAGATCAGGTTGGTTAGTATGAACTGAGCGAAGGTGTTGGGCGAATTGATCGCCGAGCCTGCACTTGGTCTCGCCAATGTAGAGAAGTTGGCACCTGGAACAGCGGATGCAGCAGATGATGTAGGAGGAGGTGCAAGTGAACCCCTGTTTCACCTGGAATGAATGATTGGATCCTTGGATGGAGTCGAGGGGGGGGAGGTATAGCGACAGGTATAGCATTTCCTGCAGTTACAGGGGAAAGTACCTGGGGAGGGGGTGGTTTGGGTAGGAAGGGACAAATTGACCAGGGAGTTACAGAGGGAATGGTCTCTGCAGAAAAGGGAGGAGATGGGAAGATGTGGCCAATGGCAGGATCCCGTTGGAGGCCGCGAAAATGTCAGGGGATTATATGTTGTATGTGACGGCTGATGGGGTGGAAGGTGAAGACAAGGGGACTCTGTCCTTGTTGCGAGTGGGGATATGCAGAGCTACGGGATATAGAGGAGACCCCGGTGAGAGCCTCATCTATAATTGGAGAGGGGAACACCCATTCTCTAAAGAATGAGGTAATCGCCGATGCCCTGGTACGGGACACCTCATCCTGCATGCAGATGCAGCGTAGACCTAGGAATTGGGAGTAGGGAATATAGTCCTTACAGGAAGCAGGGTGGGAGGAAGTGTAATCAAGATAGCTATGGGAGTCAGTGGTAGTAGATGTTGGTCAGTAGCCTGTTGCCTGCAATGGAGTTGGTGAGATCTAGAAACGGTAGGGAGATGTCGGAAATGGACCAGGTGAATTTGAGGAACAACACCTCATATTTTGCTTGGGCAAAATACACCCCAATAGTATGAATATTGACTTCTCTATCTTCAAGTAACCCCTTGCTCTCCATCCCTCCCTTCTTCCCAGTTTTCTGACCAGTCTGACTGTCCTCGATTACATTTTATCTCTGTTTGCTTCATTTGTTACCTTCTCCAGGCTATCAATGATCTATCCTGCATTTTCCTTGATCTGCATCCCCTTTGTCTTGTTGTCACACCTTATACTTCCTTATCTCTGTATCTCCCTCCCCCCTGACTGAAGAAGTGTCTCGACCCGAAACATCACCCATTCCTTCTATCCAGAGATGCTGCCTGTCCCGCTGATTTACTCCAGCATTTTATGTCTATCTTTAATAAACAAATGGTACCTGGGAAACAACGTATCCGACAGCATGAATTCTTGCTCCAGCAGCAGTGGCAGCCATTCCCTGCAGGTTTGTTCCTTTAATAAGGAGACAAATTGGTGAAAGCATGAGATGTAATATATGATAATATTATGTAAATCCAAGAACAGAATGACTAATTAAAGAGGCACACTCCCTTTATGGAGAAGTAATTGGTTCAAAAGGAAAATAGCCATAACAGAAGCAAACACTGGTGTGTAATGTTCATTTACATTGATTGGGCCATTTGTTTCAAGTTTACAGGGAGTCTGGATGAAAAAAAGATCATTCCGAAAGTACCAAAATTGCTTAGCATTTCCATTATTTGTGGAAACTGTGGTAACCAGCAAGATTTCAAGATAAACATATTGATGCATTGGAATATAATATATGAAATAACCAAATTGTGAAAGTAAATAAAAATGTTAACTGAACTTTCCTTTGTTGGTATCTGTAAATAAGCAAGCTGCACAATCTGGAGTTCAAAGTCATCTTTAATCTGTACACATAGTATAGCGGTACAGCAGGTTGTTAGTTGTTAGTTCATCGTTACCGCTTCCAAGACTGACCCGTGTAGGAAGTGGGTGTTAGTATAAATCATACAGTAGGATGGGGTTAGTGATGCTTTTTCTACTATGATTGATTGCAATAACCAATCTACACCCTTCCCCGTCAAGAGCGAATATAGTTAAACACTCATGCGACTTAGAATACAAACATTCTCGCCATATCTGTCAGGCAGTCTACTAATATGGCCCGAACGCGTACGGACCAACCCCTCTCCCTCTTCGCCATAAAAGTTAGTGGGAGAGGGAGGCAGTGAACCCAGATGTGAGAAAGCAGAAGGGGACTGTATGCGGCGAGCCCAACCAAACCGGAAGCGGGGGCCGCGAAGAAGTCGAGTGATCCCGTACGAGTTGACGTGAAGTTCGAGTGAAGTCCGCGGGAAGTTCGCGTGTGACATACGGCATCAAGGCGGCGGCAGGCTGGGACCAGCGATGTCGGGACCAGCTCCGCACTACTCCATACGGATTGTGGCACACGGCTGGAGGCATAAGATACAGGTAGTCAGACACTCTTGAACCATGACCCACAGATAAACAACAGGCCATTATCTCACAGACTGCTATCAGTTGGCTGCTAGTGACTAGCGGAGTTCCGCAAGGTCGGTGCTGGGACCGCTACTCTTCACGTTGTATATCAATGATTTGGACGAGGGGATTGAAAGCTTTGTGACCAACTTTGCGAATTATATGAAAATAGGTGGAGGGGAAGGTAGTGCAGACAAAAACAGTGACTCTGCAGAAGGACTTGGACAGGTTGGGAGAGTGGGCAGAGAAGTGGTGGATGGAATGTAGTGTAGTAAAGTGTGGAGTCATGCATTTCGGTAGGAACAAAGGCATAGACTATTTTCTAAATGGGGAGGGAATCCAGAAATCAGAGGTGCAAAGGGACTTGGGAGTGCTGGTATAGGATTCCCAAAAAGATAATCTGCAAGTGGAATTGGTAGTAAAAGAGGCAAACAAAATACTAGCATTTATTTCAAGAGGGTAAAGGGTCTGTCCCACTTGCGTGTCCTTGGCTCGCAAATTACGTGACCTCGTCTTCGCGTTGAGGCACACTGAGAAACGCGGAGGGGTATGGAGTAGGGCGCGGTATCGCGCGGCACTACGAAATTTTGTAGCGAACAAAATCTTCGCGCGCCACAGGCCTGTCGCGTAACTGACGGCCAAAGTGGGACAGGTCTAAGACCCTGGCGCGACGCAACATTTCACCTCCAACAGCAGCAGAAGTAGGCAAATGGTCGCCGAGCTCGACCTGGGGCTCATGGCCGTTGTGGATCCGGATCCGCCCCCTAATATTGAAAGGCTTGGATAGGGTGGATATTTGCACTAGTGGGAGAGTCCAGGACTAGAGGTCATAGCCTCAGAATTAAAGGACATTCCCTTAGGAAGGAAATTAGGAGGAATTTATTTAATCAGAGGGTGACGAATCTGTGGAATTCTTTGCCACAGAAGGCTGTGGAAGCTAAGTAGGTGGATATTTTAAAATCGTAGATAGATGAATTTGGTATGGTGATTAGTATGGGTGTCAGTGGTTATGGGAAAAATGCAGGAGAATAGAATAGTAGAATAGAATATAGAATAGTTTCTTTATTGTCATTGTAACATGAACCATGTACAACGAAATTTAAAATGTCAGCCAGTCAGTGCAGCATGCAAACATTTCTAAAAGCTAACGATACATGGGATGTATCCGGTAGAATGGGGTTAGGAGGGAGAGATAGATCAGACATGTTTGAATGGCAGAGTAGACTTGATGGGCCGAATGGCCTAATTCTGGTCCTATCCATTATGACCTTATGACAAATCTATACCCGAATGCCTCATGGGCACAGCATATTTGATTGTGTCATAATATTTAACAAATATATACGTGTATGAATGGATGTACATGTGGAGAAAGCAATCATAGTTTTGTCAGTTTTCCAACACATATTGACTTCCCACCATAATCATACAACAAGCTCCTTCAATCGAGAGTAATCATTTACACGGCTGTGGCATGTAATTTAAAAACCCATTACAGTTTTTAAACTACAATTGGAATTTGTTTGAGAGCTGTTTCTTGCTTATACCAATGGTTCTTTTATTGACAATATATCCCCTAACCATGGCTTTCTATTCCCTAACATATGTATCTCACAATTGGAATTTCTTTAGTCAGATGGTGGTGAATCTGTGGAATTCATTGCATAGAAGGCTGTGGAGGACGTCAATGGATATTTTTAAGGCAGAGATAGATAGATAGATTCTTGATTAGTCTGGATGTCGGAGGTTATGGGAGAAGGCAGGAGAATGGGGTTATGAGGGAGAGGTAGATCAGCCATGATTGAATTGCAGAGTAAACTTAATGAGCCAAATGGCCAAATTCTGCTCCTATCACATGACCTCATGACAAACACTCTCGTCCGCCTGGTGGAATTTGTACTCACCATCAATAATTTCTCCTTTGACTCCTCTCACCTCCTTCCTCCAAGTTAAAGGTGTAGTTTAGTTTAGAGATACAACACGGAAACAGGCACTTCGGCCCACCGAATCTGCACTGACCAGTGATCCACGCACATTAACGCTATCCTACACATACTAAGGACAACCTACATTTATACCAAGCCAATCAACCAACAAAACTGCATATCTTTGGAGTGTGGGAGGGAACCGAAGGTCCCGGCGAAATCACGGGGAGAACATACAAACTCTATACAGACAGCACCCATAGTCGGGATCAAACTCGGGTCTCTGGCGCAGTAAGGCAGCAACGCTACGGCTGCGCCACCGTGCACCATACATATACTGAATGGATTCTGCTCTAGCTTGGCTGCCGCTTTTATCCCTCCTTATTTTCCTTGTGTACTATTATTGCAGACTTACACTAATAGCCATGTATAGTTTCATCACGTGCAATAATATTATTACATTACATGCAGACATGGTGCATTTGCACATAACTATACCACATTGGTTTCATACACGTACAATTACAAATTCAATCAGTCGACCGTTAAAGGGTTTGGTTAGAGGCTTGTTCCTTCTTATTGTATTTGGATCTATGGCCATGAAGTTATCTCTTGTGATGCTGAAAGTGTGACAGTCTCATTCAACTCACCACTGACTTGGTCTCCTCTACAACTGTTCTAGAAATTACTCAACATTGTTTATTTGTCCAATATACTCCGGCATGTAGTCTCCCTGTAATTATATTTGGAGATACAGCACGGAAACTGGCCCTTCATCCCACCGAGTCCGCACAGACAAGCAATCCCCGCACATTAACACTATCCTATATGCGCTAGGGACAATTTGACATTTTACATTAATACCAAGCCAATTAACCTTCAAATCTGTACGTCTTTGGAGTGTCGGAGGAGTCTGAAGATCTTCGGAGAAAACCCATGCGGAAAGAGGGAGAACGTCCAAACTCCCTACAGACAGCACCCATAGTCAGGATCGAACCCAGGTCTCTAGTGCTGTAAGGCAGCAACTCATAATTTGCCTTTAATTCCTACGTTATCAATTAGCACTGCAGACTTAGCTCCTACACCTATATCCCACTTCGACTTGTCACAATGTGCATTGGTCACAACTATCTCACCATCCATTGTTTGTATTATTTCTCCTAGCCTTTTTCTAAAGAGTTCATTGGAAATCCTTACCACAGAAGGCTGTGGAGGCCATTAATGGATATTTTTATAGCAGAGATAGATAGATTCTTGATTAGTACAGCTGTTAGATGTTATGGAGAGATGGCAGGAGAATGGGGTTAAGAGGGGAAGATAGATCAGGATGATCATGATTGGATGGCGGAGTAGACTTGATGGGCTGAAGTGCCTAATTCTGCTCTTATCACATGAACTTATGATCTTATGAGTTGTGATGATGGGATCATGATCTTGGTTTCATTTCAATTACTCTCTCCACTGCACCATCCATGATGAGCTATGGAAAACACAAGTACGTTTAAAGTCTATGATGTATCAACAGTTCTGCTGACGTGAATCTTGTGCTGGAATACAGCATTACACGATACCTGAACAAAAGGTTTACGAAACAATGATTTATGGTTATCACGAGCAACCTTGAAATTCATCTTCCTTCAAGGCCTCCTTATAAAATGTGCACAGGATCTCCCTCCCACTTAGAACGAGGGAAGGAATGAACAGCACCATTTCATCTCATGAAGCATTTGAACAGATACTGTTTAATGTGACTTGATTGTGATTGCCTGATACATTCTTCTGGTAGGCCATGTGTTCCAATAATCAACCTGCTTCACAAATATACACTCTGATGTTATGCATGATCTGACATGCCTAATTTTATTTCAAAGTCACGTGAGTGACTACGTGAAGAGCCCGCCAACCTGCATCCGCGTCAATACGTCGACGCACGGCGCGGGAATCGGAGCAGTTCGAAACTGCTCCGACAGGTAAGAGGAAACATTTTCTTGACGGGAACGGCCCATTGCCCGGAAAACAGGGGCAGCGGGCCCGTAGAAGCTGGCACAGCTTGTGCAGCTGCCGCCGTGGAGGCGGGATAAAAATAGCAACGGCTGGCACGGTCAGCAGAGCTTAATGCTATGGAGCCACAGGAGCTCCCATGCTAAAAATAGCAACAGCCGCCGTGGCCGGCAGAGCTCAACGCTGAGGAGCCGCAGGAGCTCACGCTCTAAAAATAGATACGACCGGTGTGGCCGGGGTAGCTGAACGCCGTGGATGTCTCGTGGGCGCTGGCTTTTAAATCTACCAGCTATCGGCTAAGAACCGGACAGCGACTGCTGTATAGGCTCTGTACAGAGAGAAATGCTCCGTGCACCAGAGGCATTAACAGGCGGCTTCAGCCAAATGCCTGTGGCAACATCTATCAGGGTTGCAATATTTCTCCCTCTCTGTCAAGGGGAGTATCAGAGAGAGGTGACTCGGATTATGTCATCGGCTCGACCAGGTCATATGGGGGCCGCAGGCATGAGGAAGCAACACCTGGTTCAGGGTTGCACTCTATTTCTTCCCCTGAAATACTCTGTTGAGGCTCCAGAAGGGAGCAAGGACTCAGAAACACTAGCCGGCACAACCCGTCTGGTAAGTACAATAAATAAATGAATAAGCAAACAAACAAATATTTAAAGGGTCTGCTGGGAAAACAACAGCAGAGAACCGCGACAGTGCAAAAAGCCGACGGCCATCTGTTTCCACTTCAGAGTTTCTGGGAGCAGTCTCCACAGCTAGTTCTGATTCGGCTCAGAGAGGGAGCAGCTTGGCAGCCCGAGTCGGGGCAAAGCCAAGTCTGTGAGACGTTCTGTCGGACGATTTGAGACGAGGATTCTGTCGCCACATCAATGGCAGATGTGATTTGCCATTTGTTTCAATTGGAACATCTGATGGAACAGATGGTGGCTCAAAACATGCTCCGTGTTACGGAGGCATGCACAGGCAGTTCGAGCCATAATGCCTGTGGCAACACCTGGTTCAGGGTTGCAATATTCCACCCACTCAGATGTGGGGAGTGTCGGGGATTTGTATAGAGCGATTATGAGGATGTGTCTGAATCCCATGCTTTAATGCATGATATGCGGGAGTCGCATAAGGAAGAGCTACCTGCTCTTGCCTCTAAATTTGCTGTTTCCTCGAGGACGGGCAAGCCACTACAAGAGGAGTTGGCCAGCAGCATCAGCTATCTAACATCACATCAACTGAAGGAAGATGTTATGCTGGAAAACGGCTGGGAGATATTCCAGTCCGAGAAATTGCAAAACCTTGGATGTTTCCATAGTCAATTCTACCATTTGGGAAAACATCGGGAGTAGACTAAGGTCCATAGAGATTAAATTACAGCGGATCCTGAGGCTATTGTCAGCAGATATTATGGCCTTTGCTGGGGTCAGTGGATGGGGTTCAGCTGTCAGAAGCATAGCAGGATGCAATGGCACTGTTGTGCAATACTCATTTCGAGATTAACTGCTTCCATAAAGATGGCATTAAGCCAGAATTAAACCTCAAATTTGCACATTTTTGCAGTAATGGCAGAAGTGACCTGTCCAGTCAGTCCTGCTGAGGCTCCATAGGAACAGCTGGTCAAAGGAGGCTGGGAATAAACTGGTAGCATTCCCTGCGCAATAAAGCTCCAGCAAGGCCTGTAGGTCGAATAAGTGGTCAGGAATGCTGGCAAGCGTTCCTTGCACAACAATATCACTTTTGAGCTCTGGAAACGAGCTGTTGGCAAGCATAGGGCTGAAGATGTGGTCAGACTGGGTCTCCAAATGGAACTTCGCTGAAGCTCCAACAAGCAGGTCGACCCGAGTTCAGAGACGCAGGCAGGTAAGGTCTCGTTATTAACCTCTGTAAAACTCCAAAATGGAGCAGTCTGTCGGCACAAGTTTGGATTTATTGGCGGCATGGGCTGTCTAGTATCTTTTTACTGTCTCTGGAGTAAACAGAGACATTGGCAGGGTGCCTTGCATACTAACCTATTTATGTTCCAATTAGGAATAGCTCGGTTACCCTTGTTCAGGGTAGACCATCCTAGAACTGGCTGGCCATATGGGTCATATTGAGCAGGAAATTACTGCCTCAACATCAGGCTGCTCAGTAGAGTGAAGTAGTTGAAGTCTCCTTCAACACATGATTAAATTTCTGCTCAGTTAGTGGAGTTGCCAGTTTGTTGAAAACATTATTGCCATCCTCCCTGGGATAGGTAGCTACTAGCAGGAAGCCGGTCTGGCATATAGTATTTTATCTGACCTGCAGGTTCATGTTGTGAATCAAAAATGTATATATAATAATTGGTAGGCTCTCAATACCAGCATTCCTGATTGAGTGGCTGGTCGATGAGATTATGTTGCACACACTTGTGTCTCAGACAGGTGGTTTCAGTCAGAGGACTGTGAGGCAATTCCTGGTTCAGGTTTGCATTAGGTTAATTTCCACTCTGAGGAAGAAACCTGAGGATTCGTGGTGACTCTAATAGTCAGGATTTGACATGGAACTCGCATTCACACATCAAGTGGATATGATGTTTCAGCTCTAGTCATAAGGTTCTGATTATATGTTATCAGTGAAACGTATGAATAACTAGATAATGTATCTTCCGTGGCTAGAGAAGCCATTAAAAAAAATCCGTCGGTATGGTCACGATGGTTCCAAGTGGAATCACTGACATCACAAAGAGGATGAGTAGTCTGCCCAAGAACAAATGGGGTATATTTCTGATATTTCTCAAGATTGTAGGAACATGGAGCATGCCAAAGCAGGTTAGGATTTGGCTAATCTGATCATGTGTTTGGTTAACCAATTTGAAATGGATGATTGGCTTTCAGCAATTTAGCTGATTCAGAGAATTGATCTTGAAGATGCATACTTTGCCATATCTGTACACAAGAGGCACAGATATATTTGATGTTTGATAACAAAGCCAGTGGTGGAAGCTAATTCTGCCCTACTCAGATCAAAGGGCATTGTGTCATCAAGTTTTAGATTACATGCAAAATTTGCAACTGATAAGACTTAGGGGATTTATCAGTAGATGACTCTGACGATATTAAGGATGAGGCAACATGAAATTAATTGTGCCAACTTTGCCTATTCATTGAGGCCATGGTAGGGTGGCTGAAGAAGCTCCTATTTACTCGAAGTTACGAGTGATGGCTGGCGCAGCCTTTTTTCTTGGGCAGCTAGCTCTCCACAATTGTATGGGAAGTTTGTAATCAAGATATGTTAGTTAATTTTATACGGAAGTAACAAAGGTTTGTGTTGTTTTCAGTTTGGGTTTAGATAAGCGATTATGATAGCACAATTGACACTGCTTGTGCTGTTTTGTCATTCTTTATAATTCCATAAGTAGGACAATAAATGATTGGCTATTCACCCGCTGTTCACTAATGTTATGCAACGTGTTTTTTTATATGACCGTTCTAAAAGTCTACAGTCATCCTAGTGTGTAATGTATATCAGTAAAATAATTATGCAGATATTCATCTATTGTATTCCTAATGGGAACAGTATCTTTTAAGTTGATTATGCTTTTAGCAATTGATTTCAGCACAAAGAACACAGTCTTTACTCAATCTCTGGCTCGGTGCCTGGGTCATAACTGGCATTAGGGTAGCTTGTTATGGGAATGATCACATGAAGCAAAACGGGCATGGTTCTGTACATTTAGAGTTGACAGCATACCCACCAGATCAGAGATTGGGGGTGTTATTATGTCTACAGGTACACTGAGCTTGTTAGTAACTATGAGATGAAAGATAGTTTCTTCATTGTTATTTAATAGTCTCTCAAGAGATTGCTGATGGCTCATTAGCAGCCAATAGAATGGATATTTCCCTTTCATCATACAGCAATAGTGCATGTTCAGAAGTTATAAAATTTGGTTGAATATGTCTGGATATTTGCAGATAGAATTCTGAACAGTGTTGCATGAGCTATTCTCTAACTCAAAGCCAATTGGGACTATGGTCCGATTAAGAGCAATGGCCATGTGTGCAAGTTAGCATCATGGTATTTATAACCCATGGTTTCTAACATTTATGGTTTTATCTGTTTAAGTGATTCACACACAGATTGCATGAAACCACAGAGCTATAAAGGCTTCACGTAGTCACTCATGTAACTTTGAAATAAAATAGAAAGATTAAACGAGAACTTACTGGGAGCTCCAAACCGGCGCGGCCCTGTCGCCTTCGGAAGCCGCGGTCCCCAGTCAGGAAGCGGCCGTTCCAGCTGTCCCAGCCGCTGAGTGGACTCTCCCGACGCCGGGGCAACACCACCCAGTGAGAACGGCCAGGAACATTGGGCCTCCGTAGAAGCAATTGCGGTGGCCTCAATAGGCCTGACTTTGGGGTGAACTTGGGATGGGGACTGGACATTGTGCCTTCCCCCGCAGTGGTAATCATTGTGGGGGGATGATTTTTGTCTGTATGGTAATCCTGTTAGTCTGTGTCCAAGATGGCTGCCGTGAAGGGAGAGTGGACAGTGGCGCGCTTTAGCTGCCGCTGCTCTCTCTTCACATTGTGTTTTTAATTTTTGTTTTTGGAGTGAATTCTGTTTTTAATTTGTGTTTCTGTGATGTCTTTATTATTTATTTTATTCTGATTATATGTTTATATTTCCTGTTAACCTATGTAAGGTGTCCTTGAGATTTCTGAAAGGCGCCCAATAAATAAAATTTATTATTATTATTATTATATTGTTGGTTTGTAAGCTATCGAATCGGAATGTGAGGTATTGTTCCTCCAGTTTGCGTGTGACCTCACTCTGGCAATGGAGGAGGCCCAGGGCTGAAAGGTCATCGTGGGAATGGGAAGAGGAGTGAAAATGGTTAGCAACTGGAAAATGCAGGAAACCTTGATAGAACCAGCCCAAATGTTCAGCAAAACATTTGCCGAGTCTACGCTTGGTCTCACTGATGGACAGGAAGCCACATCGGGAACAACAGATGCAGCAGATGAAGTTAGAGGAGGTGCAGGTGAACATCTGTTGCACCTGGAAAGACTGCTGGGGTCCTTGAATAGAGGTGAGAAAGGAAGTATAGGGACAGGTATTGCATCTCCTATGGTGGAAGGGAAAAACACCTATGAAGAGCATAGCTTGGATGGGAAGAGATGAATAAACCAAATAGTTGCAGAGGTGGAAAGGGGTGGAGATGGGATGATGTGACTGCAGTTGGGATCATATGGGAGTGACAGAAAAGTTGGAGTATGATATGTTGGATTCGGAGGCTGGTAGGATGAAAGGTGAGGACCATGGAAACTCAATCTTGTTCCATCTGGGGAGGGAAAGCAATAGCAGAACCAGGGCACACAGAGGAATCATGGTTGAGGGATTCCATTGATGGCAGAAGGGGGAAACCCACATTTACAAAAGAAAGAGGACATTTTGAATGTCCTAGAATGGAATATCTCATCTTGGGGGCAGATGTTGTGGAGACGGATGAATTCAGAGTAGAGAATAATCTCTTTGCAAGAGGCAGGTGGGAGGAGGTGTACTCCAGATAATTGTGGGGATGGTGAGGTTTTATACTATACAGCTATCCTCTGTGATGGAGAGTTCAAGAAAAGGGCGAGAGGTGTCAGAGATAGTCCAGGTGAATTTGAGGGCAGGGTGGAAGTTGGTGGTGAAGTTAATGAAATCTGTGAGATCTGCACGGGTGCAGGAGGTAGTCCCGAAGCTGTCAGCAATGTAGCAGAGAAAGAGTTGGGTGATAGGGCCAGTGCACACCTGAAACAAGGATTGTTCGATGTCACCAACAAAAAGACAGGCATAGCTGGTGACCATAGCTGAAGACCATGCGAAAGCACATGGCTACACGGACGGCACAGTGGCACAGCGGTAGAGTTGCTGCCTTACTGCCCCAGAGATCCGTGTACGGATGCAGTTAATTGGCTTGGTATGAATTTATAAATGTAAAATTGTCCCTAGTGTGTGCAGGGTAGTGTTGATGTGCAGGGATCACTGGTTGGTGCGGACTCGATGGGCCGAAGGTGCTTTTTCCACACTATATGTCTAAACTAAACTAAACAAAAAATATGATGAGCAGAAGGAAGCTAGGGAGACGGTAGGTCTCCTTGAAGATCAGTGTGGAGATTGATTCTTGTGTAGAACCACAGGTAATAATTATGGGTTAAATGAATACTCCTCGTGTGCATTGACATGGAGAAGGGCATGGAAGAACTGAGGTATTTTGAATTGAGGGGCGGGAATAATAATATCCTGGAGCATAACAACATTACAAAGGAGGAGGCTTTGATGGTGTTGAAGGATAAAGATCGAAATGTGCAGGCAGGTAAGAATTGGCCTTAGCATTATGTTTGGCACAGACAAAATGACGTATTGTATTATGCTAAATTCTATGATAAATCTCCAGTGTGCAATAGGAAACAGGAAAGGAGATGTTTGGGGCCTTGGCAGAGATTTGTGCACATTCAATAGACAATGGACAATAGACAATAGGTGGAGGAGTAGGCCATTCGGCCCTTCGAGCTAGCACCGCCATTCAATGTGATCATGGCTGATCATCCCCAATCAGTACCCCATTCCTGCCTTCTCCCCATATCCCCTGACTCCACTATTTTTAAGAGCACTATCTAGCCTGAAAAGTGTCTTGACACAAATCATCACAAATTCCTTTTCTCCAGAGGCGCTGTCTGGGTCGTTGAGTTACTCCAGGTTTTTGTGTCTTTCATCAATGTATCTGATTAATACCTCATGATACAAACTAGTTTATTGAAGATGAATAAACACACAAGTAAATGTGCTACAGTGAGCTTCCATTTGCGAGCAAGACAACTTCCACTTAATTAAGTACATTTAAATATATTCATTGTTTTCTAGTTTTTTGAGAATCTTTAAAACGTTTATTGGTATATTTAATGGCAGATATTTTGGGATGATTTTGAATGCTTGTGTATGTCAGAGACATTCTCCAATGTTCAATCTCTTTGACAGTTCTCATAGCCTCTAGGCTTAATTGACCATCAAGGCAGTTCTATATGATAGACTTGTAAGAGCAAGTTACACTCGAGAAGCTTGCCCTGTGATTAAGCTGGAGTAGACTGCCACACTGCTTGCTTCAGCTTGATGGGGAAACTATTATCAAAGGTATTCTGATAATTATGTTTGAAAAATACATGCCTAAAGAATGACCATGGGAAGAGATAAGTTGTTCTGCTTCAGTGCTACAGATACTACCACCTCTCCCAGGGCTCTCAACAAAAAATCATTTAAAAATTGTTGTCAGAATCTTGTTATTCTTTGCTGAATTGTACTGCTGGATGCCTGAGGTTAACCTGAATATCTAAGCTACACTTTCATCTTGCCGGTGGTGCACAATTGTTCAATCTGAGTAGGCGATTCTGACCATTCATTTGTTCTCATTTCAAAAATCTCTATCTTGGATATGGGTTGTCACCATTATTTATCACCTGCCTCCAGTCACCCTTGAGAAGGTAGCACCTTCTTTTTAAATCACAGGAATCCATGTGGTGAACCTATACCATAGAGATATCAGGAGCAGAATTTGTGGAAATTGATAGTGACCATGAATTTGACCAAATGACTCAGGCTTAATATGATGCCTTACATATTGGATGGTCAAATTATTAATTGATTTACAGGTTTTTTTTTCATTTCCTTAGATAAAGAAGTTTGCTCTTGTGAAGTTATTCACTTTGGTACTTTCAGTAATTTTGCTCCCAAATTGAATCAGTCCACAAATGTTTGTAGTTTAGACTTTACTCTAGACATTGGATATCAGAGATACAGCGCAGAAACAGGCCCTTCAGCTCACTGTGTCCGTGCTGCCCAGCGATCACCCCATACACCAGCACTGTCATACCACCAGGGACAACTTACAATATTACCAAAGCCAATTAACCTACAAACCTGTATGGTCTTTGGAATGTGGGAGAAAACTGGAGCACCTGGAGAAAACCCGGGTTACAGTCACAGAGAAAACGTAGAAAGTCTGTAGAGACAGCACCCATAGTCAGGATCGAACTGGGATCTCTGGTGGTGCAAGGCAGCAATTCCACCACTGCACCACTTATTTGCTTAAAAAGAGTAACGTAAGAAAGGCAATTTCTATTCATCACCAAACACTGCCATAACAACTATTTTGCTCTTTGATGCTCATGCTGAAAGGAACACCGCATCATCTCTGCCAAAAGTTCACTCCTTGATTTCTCCATTCTTTGGTTCAGAGCAGAGTTATAGATATTACTCTCAGCATTACTTGGCCTTATTTAAGTGGTTAATTCAAAGTCAAACTGGATTTAACCTTTTCCATATCTGTGCTTGAGGTTATTTATATAGTTGAATCCCAGTTGTTCAGACAATTAATCCCCGAAAGTGGCATAGCATAATATCCATCGAACGTCACAACAGCCCCAAAGGTATAAAACATGTGGTGCACACGACTGAGCAAAGCAGAGAAAAAATCTTCAGGTCGAGATCGTTCTTCAGACTGATGTCAGGGAGAGGGTTGCTAAACACTTTAACTCCCCCTCCCATTCCCACACTGACCTTTCTGTTGTGGGCCTCCTCCATTGTCAGAGTGAGGCCCAGTGCAAATTGGAGGAACGGCACCTCATATTTTGCTTCGGCACCTTACACCCCAGCGGTATGAATATTGACTTCTCTAACTTAAAGTAATTCTTGTTTTCCCTCTCTCTCCATCTCTCCCCCTTCACAGTCTGATTGTCTCCAATTATATTCCATACCATACATCCAAAATCTCCTCATTCATTAGAGAAAGGGGGTCCTGCTCTCCCATCATGATGAGGTCCTCAGTACCCCGCAGCTCTGCCCTTGCTCCCCCTCCCCCTAGTCGAAACAGATACCTCCAAGTCCTTACCTTCAACCCCATCAGCCGACATATATAACATATAATCCTGCAAAACTTCCGCCACCTCCAACGGGATCCCACCACTAGCCACATTTTCCTATCTCCACCCCTTTGCAACTTCCGCAGATCCGATTCCCTCTGTAACTCCTTGGTTAACTTATCCCTTCCCACCCAAACCACACCCTCCCCTGCAACTGCAGGAAATGCAACACCTGTCCCTATACCTCCTCCCTGGACTCTGTCCAGGAACGCCGACAGTCCTTTCAGGTTAGGCAGTGGTTCACTTGCACCTCCTCCAACCTCATCTACTGTATCCATTGTTCAATGTGTGGACTCTTATAATCAGTGAGACCAAACACAGACTGGGTGGTCGTATTGAGGAACACCTTCGCTCAGCCCGCCTGAACTTTCATTATCGCCCGGTTGCTGGACACTTTAATTCTCCTACCCATTCTTTCTCTCCAGAGATGCTGCCTGTCCTGCTGAGTTACTCCAGCTTTTTGTGTATACCTACATTGACTTTTCAGTCGTCGGTCTCCTCTAATGACAGAATGAGGCTTAATGCAAATTGGAGGAACAGCATCTCATATTTCGCTTGGGCAGCTTACAGGCCAGTGGTTTGAATATTGATTTTTCTCACTTCAGGTCACCACGACATTCCCTCTCTCTCTATCCCTCCCCCACTCAAGTCACCCTAGCTTCTCGTTTTCACCCGACCAACAGCTAACAATGGCCTGTTTCAATAGACATTAGACAATAGGTGCAGGAGTAGGCCATTCGGCCCTTCGAGCCAGCACCGCAATTCAATGTGATCATGGCTGATCATCCCCAATCAGTACCCTGTTCCTGCCTTTTCCCCCTTATCCCCTGACTCCGCTATTTTTAAGAGCCTAATCTAGCTCTCTCTTGAAAGTATCCAGAGAACCTGCCTCCACCGTCCTCTGAGGCAGAGAATTCCACAGACTCACAACTCTCTTGAGAAAAAGTGTTTCCTCGTCTCCGTTCTAAATGGCTTACCCCTTATTCTTAAACTGTGGCCCCTGGTTCTGGACTCCCCCAACATCGGGAACATGTTTCCTGCCTCTGGCGCGTCCAATCCCTTAATAACAATGTTTCAATTAGATCCCCTCTCAACCCTCTAAACTCCAGAGTGTACAATCTCAGCCGCTCCATTCTCTCAGCATATGACAGTCCCGCCATCCCAGGAATTTACCTTGTAAACCTACGCTGCACTCCCTCACTAACAATAATGTCCTTCCTCAAATTACGGGACCAAAACTACACACAATACTCCAGGTGTGGTCTCACTAGGGCTCAGTACAACTGCTGAAGGACCTCTTTGCTCCTATGCTTGACTCCTCTTGTTATTAAGGCCAACATGCCATTCGCTCTCTTCACTGCCTGCTGTACCTGCATGCTTACTTTCATAGACTGATGAACAAGGACTCCCAGATCCCATTGTGCTTTCCCTTTTTCCAACAACGCCATTTAGATAGTTACCCGCCTTCCTGTTTTTGCTACCAAAGTGGATAACCTCACATTTATACGCATTGAGCTTCATCTGCCATGCATTAGCTCACTCCCCCAACCTGTCCAATTCACCCTGCATTCTCATAGCATCATCCTCACACTGCCACCCAGCTTTGTATCATCTGCAAATTTGCTAATGTTACTTTGAATCCCTTCATCCAAATCATTGATGTATATTGTAAATAGCTGCGGTCCCAGCACCGAGCCTTGCGGTACCACACTAGTCACTGCCTGCCATTCTGAAAGGGACCCGTTAATCCCTACTCTTTGTTCAAGAAGGAACTGCAGATGCTGGAAGATCGAAGTTACACAAAATTGCTGGAGAAACTCAGCGGGTGCAGCAGCATCTATGGAGCAAAGGAAATAGGCGACGTTTCAGGCCGAAACCCTTCTTCAGACTTCTTCAGAGTTTCTCCAGCAATTTTGAATCCCTTCTCTTTGTTTCCTTTATCATCGTGACTTTTTTGCATATCTTTCATTCATTGTTCTTTATCTCTCCACATCACTGTCTATATCTCTCATTTCCCTTACCCCTAACCAGTCTGAAGAAGGGTCTCAACCCGAAATGTCACCCATTCCTTCTCTCCAGAGATTCTGCCTGTCCCGCTGACTATACTCCAGCTTTTTTGTGTCTATCTTTGATATAAACCAGCTTCTGCAGTTCCTTCGTATACATTTTATCTCTGTTTGCTTTGTTGTTACCTCCCAGCTAACAATGATGCTTGTCCCGCTGAGTTACTCCAACATTTTATATCTATCTTCGGTTTTAACCACCATCTGCACCAACTACAGAGAAAAAGTCTTACTGTGCAAATATGTGTGTTCACCACCCTTAACTTGCTGTGACCTAGATACCTTCTCCTCTCTGCTGTTCACCGCATCTGATGAAGAATACATGGAAATATTTCTTACGCTAAACAGCTGGAAAATAACCAGCCCGTTGTGCCGCAAATACCACCCATCCTGATAATCAAGAGCCATGCAAACTCAGGGTTATCTCACAATGAGTACATTCATCAATAATAAATTACAAAATTCAATATCCCAGCACTTCATTTGACCAATTGAGGGGGAAAGAATCCAAAAACGCTGGACTTCAAACCTGACATCAAGCATATAGGCTACCAAACACCAGTAATCATCATCTTCCATGCATGGGAACGATATACTATTTGGAATAAACAAACCTCAGGAGTAAAGAGTCAATAGTGTTTTATTGTCATTAAGGAACTGCAGATGCTGGTTTAAACCAACATCTGCAGAGAAATCAATACTCATGATTTGAGAATGAAGGGACTGAAGTTTAGGGGTAACATGAGGGGGAACTTCTTTACTCAGAGAGTGGTAGCTGTGTGGAATGAGCTTCCAGTGAAGGTGGTGGAGGCAGGTTCGTTTTTATCATTTAAAGATAAATTGGATAGTTATATGGATGGGAAGGGAATGGAGGGTTATGGTCTGAGCGCAGGTATATGGGACTAGGGGAGATTATGTGTTCGGCACGGACTAGAAGGGTCGAGATGGCCTGTTTCCGTGCTGTAATTGTTATATGTTATATATGTTATATATATATGCGATACATCAAGATCAAGATACATCGGCGAGACCAAACGCAGACTGGACGATCGTTTAGCTGAAAACCTTCGCTCAGTCTGTCTGGACCTACCTGATCTCCCGTTGCCAAGCACTTTCCCATTCATTTTCTCATTCCCACACTGACCTTTGGAAATTGGTGGAACAGCATCTCATATTTCACTTGGGCGATTTACAACCTCATGTAAGCCTTGCATTCCCGCTCTCTCCATCCGTCCATCACCTGTCGCACCTGGTTTTCATTCTCACGTAGCTAAACTGGTAACAATGGCCTGTTCCCTTTATTATTGTTACATTTTTGCATATCTTTCATTCATCACTGTCTATATCTCTCATTTCCCCCTGACTAGGCTGAAGAAGGGTCTCGACCCAAAACATCACCCATTCCTTCTCTCCAGAGATGTTGCCTGTCCCGCAAAGTTGCTCCAGCTTTTTGTGTCTATCTTCTAGTGTTATATTGTTACATGTCCCAAAGAGAACAATTAAGTTCTTACTTGCAGCAGCACAACAGAATATGTAACCATAGTACTCTATAAACAATATAATAAACATATATATATATGGTTTGATTGTTTGTTTTATGTGTGTGTACACATATCTGTCTATCTGTCTGTCTGTCTGTCTGTCTGACTGTCAGTCTGACTGTCAGTCTCTACTTAACTAAAACTCTCATCTTGTCCTCGTCCGGTTTGCGTTGTTTTACATTTGCACAAAAACGGTATCCAATTGCACTACAATTCTTTGCCACCTTACTCACCATTCTCCTGTGCTGCAAGTGCACCAAGTTTTGTTCAGATCAGTGGAATATTACAAAAGTTATGAAGGTTTTTGTTCTTCTCTCCTGTTATTCGCCTGGACGGCGACGCCCCTTCCGGCACCCACTGTTGTCACCGGCGGCGAGGAGAATAAAGCTGAAGGAATGGAGGGAGAAGAAGTGGGTGGGGCAATCACCACCTCAGCGAGTCGCAGAGCCTGCGAACTGCTGAGCCCAAGAAACACAGCCCAAGAACTGCTGAGCCAGGAACCGTTCAGCTCGGGAACCACTGAGCCTGGGCACCACTGAGCCCAGGAACCATTGAGCCCAGGAACCGATGAGCCCGGGTTCCGCTGAACCCGGGAGCCGTGGAGCCAGGAAATGCTGAGTCCAGTAGCCGCTGAGCCCAGGAACTGCAGAGGCCTGCCGGAGTGGGAGCTGACGCAGGAGAAGCTGAATGCGGCCGACCCAGGGCTGGGAGCCACTGAGTGAGGCCGGAGCCGGGAGGCTTCAGGTAAGCAGGAGTATGCCACGGCAGTGGTCGGCCACGGCATTGGTACCCCCCCACCCCACCAGCCTCCGACAGGCCCCTTCTGAAGCCGTCTGCACCTCCAAGCTACAGGACTCTCCCGCCGGTCCCCGCCTGAAGCCGTCTCCATCCCCAGCTGCAGGATGCTCCCCCCGCCCCCCACCGGCCCCCAGCTGATGTCGTCCCCGCCTGAAGCCGGTGGGGAGCGTCAGCGGCAGGCCACGGCCACAACCGTTGTTGGCCATGACAGCGATAGGCTGCAGCAGCGGTAGGCCAGGGTCTGTGTATGGTTATATGGTTATATGGTTATATGGTTTCTGTTTGCAATCAAGTTCAGTAGAAATTCAATTTACATTTCAATCAAAAGCAAAATAATTTAACAGATGAGGCATTCTTTAACAAATATTTCAAAGATACAAAGATACAAGATACAAATAAATTATTAGCCAAGTATGTAAGAACACACAATAAATTTGATTTGCCATATAGTCATACAAAAAAAGCAGCAAGACCTACAACAACATAAAAATTAACATAAACATCCACCACAGCACACTATGATGGAAGGCAATAATGTATTATACTCTTCGCATCTTTTCTCCCGCAATTGGGGCAGTCGAACCATCCGCAGTCGGGGTGATTGAAACTCCCGCGTTCGGGTGATCAAAGCTCCCGTGTCAGGGCGGTCGAAACTCCTGCGGCTAGGAGCCCCCGAAGTCAGTCCTTAACTAAGGGGCCACAAACCGAGCTCCACAATGTTAAGTCCACAGGCTCCCGTGGTTGGAGCTCCCGAAGTCGATCCCAACAAGAGCTCGCCAGCTCCTCGATGTTAGGCCGCTGTGCGGACGGAGATATGATACGGAAAAAGTTGTACATGTATTATTATCTTGAAAATAAAATTAATATTAGGCTTGGTGACTTATAAATAGCAATGAACACACAGCTTTCTCTTATCATGGTATTCAATGCTTGATCCTCCCCCACCATACCATTGTCAACTGTTAATGATCTCTTTACTTCTGAGAGAGGCACAGCATGGTTTCCAATCTTGTCCTTGTACTTATGTATGGCTTGATTGTACTCATGGATAGTATAGTTTTGACAGGGCACTGCGCAAACAACAGCCATTCATTGCATCTGAGTACACATGATAACAATAAACTGATATCAATGCCAATACTAGTGATAAACCTCTGAAAGGTTTTTTGCCATTAGGCTTGCAAGTGTTCCTGCAAATGTTCTCATCATAAAATGAATGAACTTCCTTATTAACTTACTCTTAAATCTCATTTAAATCTTAAGAAAAGCAAGACAAAATTATATCTTTCACCAATAGTGAGTCTAGAGCTGGTTGAGGGGTTGGGTAGATCTGCCAAATGGAATAGCTTGCAAAATAGACCCGTGACACCAATGCTGTGAAGGTACTAATTTGAAGCAAAGGAGAAATAGAACTTTAATCAAAATATATCAAGAGATAACAGCATACAAGTAAATACTTAATTCTTCCAAACTCAGGTGCATAATACAAGGAACTGCAGATGCTGGTTTACCAAAAAATACATAAAGTGCTGGAGCAACTGCGCAGGACAGGTAGCACATCTGGACACATGGATTGACAAAATTTCAGGTTGAGACTTTTCTTCTGACATTATAGTTGGGGGGAGAAAGCTGAAATAGAGACAGGGGCAGGACAAAGCTTACCAAGTGATAGGTGGAGGTTTTCGACTGTCAAAGGCCAGAAATTAAAAGCTAAAAAAAGTGTGAGATAAGGAGCTAAGGTATAGAAGAGGCAATAAAGAATATAGACTTTGTTTCACCTCTTCTTGTGTGGTTAAATCTGGTGATACTTCACTGCACTCTATTGCAAATATATCCTTCTTTAGGTAGGGAGTCTCGGCCTGACTATAATATTGCACATTCAGTCTTGCGAGAACCCTGTATAATTGGAGCAAATTTGTATTCAAATCTCTTTGCATTTAAAGCCAACATAATCTTTGCCTTCTAATTGCTTGCCTGACATGCATACTAAGTTTCAATGATTTGTGTACATCTGGTCTCTTAGAACAGGAATACCTTTCAGACTCTCAGCATCTAACAAACAAAGATCTTAGAGCAGAGCAAGATGGGTTACTCTCACGCAAACATGTAGTACGCTCATGGGCCGAGTCATGGGTGATTATAGGACCCATTTTAGCAACCAGCCCCCGCCATCTTGTTCCGCCATCTTGCTTCCGGCCAAAGATCAGATCTTTGTTTCCGCAGCAGGGAGAGGGAGTGTGCGGCCCGAGGCAGCGGGGAGAGGGAGTGTGCGGCCTGGGGAGAGGGAGTGTGCGGCCTGGGGAGAGGGAGTGTGCGGCCCGGGGCAGCGGGGAGAGGGAGTGTGCGGCCCGGGGAGAGGGAGTGCAGGGCCCAGGGAGAGGGAGAGGGAGTGCATGGCCCGGGGAGAGGGAGTGCGCGGCCCGGGGAGAGGGAGTTAGCGGCCCAGGGCAGCGGGGAGAGGGAATGAGCGGCCCGGGGAGAGGGGGTGCACGGCCCGGGAGAGAGGGGGTGTGCGCGGCCCGGGGCAGCGGGGGCATAGGAGGGGGGGGGGGAGACATTGTAGTGTGGGGGCAGGCGAGGGAGTGCCCGGGGGGGGAGGGGGGGGGGGGAGTTGCGGGGTGGGATAAGGCCTAGTGTGTGTGAAGTTGCAGGGAGGTTTACAATGTTTCTTATTTAATGTCCCTTGTCTAGTCTGAAATAAAGTTCGTCATTGGATCAGAAGAAATATAATTTTGTGTGTTATATGATTATATACATTTATATCACATTCATGTATGTGTGTTTATAAACATTTTATTCTTTAACAAGAATTAACAGAATTATAAACTAACAGAATTATGAATCTAACCCTATATCACACACAAAAACTTTCCCCGCAATGTTAATTACCCTGCGAGTCGGGTCGGGTAGGTTCCGGTTACTACAAAATCAACTCAAACACTGCTTGTGAGGCATTTAAAAAGAAATGATTTAACAAACATTAAAAAAGACAATTACCAAAGTCAAATGTTATTCTTGACAAGAAGTATGAACTGACAGAATTATGAATCTAACCCTATATCACACAAACACAAACTGTTGCCCCGCAACATTGATTACACTGCGAGTCGCGTCGGGTCAGGTAGGCTCTGGTTACTAAAATGGGCAGTGAACAATTCCCAGGATCCCCTCCGTAGCGTACTACACGTCAGCCCATTGTATTTCGCAGGAGTGGCCTATCTTGCTCTGCTCTAAGATTGTTACTAACAAATACACTCTCATTTTATCTTTCCTCACTATAGATTAACTTTTTAATCAGCTATGTCCTTGCTCATCCATTGTATCCACCACACAAAGTACAATTCCACCTTATTTTGTATGATCAGAAAAACACTTGATTCACTCTGCCAATTCATTGATTTGTAGATTGTAAACAGGCTCAGATGAATCTGAGCTGTGTATTACCCATGTCATTGCCCCACAACCTAAATAATATCCCTATATTTCTAGTCTTTGTTTTTTGTTCATTCTGTAATCTGTTAATACTATATATATCAACCCCACCCCAACACACACACACACACACACACACACACACACACACACACACACACACACACACATGGTATTCTTTGCTTGTTTAATAAGCTCTTGTTTGCTACTTTATTGAAGGCCTAATGAAAGTCAAAGTACATCAATTCAGATGCTTTGCTAGTATTTATTTTGCAACTTACAACCTTAAAATCACTTTATTGTGATTTCCTTTTCGTAGCTCTATATTGATACTTGTGTGTATAATTTTCTAAATACACAGTTACCATTTGTCAAAATTGTTCAAGTCAAGGTAACTTGTCTACAATTCCCTACTTTCTCCCTTCCATCTTTTCATAAGGAGTTGAGTTTCACTGGCCACCTTTCAACCTGTGAATTGCCAACTGCAATGAAAATGAGGTCCTGGAAATTTATTTTTAATTCTATTAATTTCCTTTATGATTTTTTTGTTCACTATTGTTAATTTCTTTCAGCCACATCCAATCAGATCCCATTGTTTTCCACTATTTCCAAGAGGCAGTCTGTATCTTCATTCATGGGAACATTTATTCAGGTTCTCTGCCGTTTCATTCCTTCATGGTATAACTTGGCCTGTCCGAGACAGGCATTACTTGCACACACATTCTACTTTATTTTTCTAAATCAATGCATTGAATTTGACACTGTTCCCAATCCTTAGACTTACTGTTTTCATTGGCAATGTTATAAGTTATTTCAATTGATCAGATACTTATTTTGATAACCAACGCAGAATTAATGTTCTTTTGGAGTTTTTGTTTGCCTTAAAAGCATATTACTTTAAATGTTGTTTTCCTCCATTAAGGGATAGTCATTCCGTATTTATTGGCATTTTTAATTTGGTGATCTACTCAACGAGAGTCAACTGACTTTTTGTACTATATTTTATTCAGATTTAAAACCTTTGTTTCAAGTTGAAATAAATCACATTCAGTTCTTACATAAAGATGCAGCTTTTTTTTGTGTGAATATGTATCCCAACAGACTGCTTAACTGTCAATCATGAATTCACCCATTTGCACTACTACAGATAAAAAAAAAGACTGTAATCTTCTTGTTTCTCCACCTTATGGATTGGTATTTATCTCTTAAACACTTCCTCATGCTTACGACTTAGTTAGGACACATTTTAAAATCCTTGAACAGAAACAATATTTAGATGCTGCAAGGGTCAAGCAGATTACGGAGAGTCGGTATGTCAAGGAGGACTCTCTCGAACTTCAACAGTAGAGAGCATACTGACTGGTTGCATCATGGCTTGGTTCGGCAACTTGATCATCCAGGAGCAGAAAAGAATGCAGAAAGTTGTGACCACTGCCCAGTCCATCATCGGCTCTGACCTCCCCACCATCGAAGAGATCTATCGCAGGCACTGTCTCAAAAAGGCTGCCAACATCTTCAAAAACCCACACCATCCTGGCCACACGCTCATCTCTCCACTGCCATCGGGAAGAAGGTACAGGAGCTTGAAATCTGGAACATGCAGATTCAGGAACAGCTTCTTACCCACAGCCATTAGGCTATTAAACACGACATCAAACAAACTGAACAATAACAGCCTATTGCACTTTATCTGTTTATTTATTGTGTATATATATGGTTATGGTATACAGACACACTGAACTTTTATCTCGTTTTCGTATTTTGCTTACATATTCTGTTGTGCTGCAGCAAGCAAGAATTTCATTATCCTATCTGGAACACAAGACAATAACACTCTCTTGACTCTTGACTCTTGAAATGGTGACAGTGAGAGGTAGACACAACAGACCATGGGTGATGGAATCTGGATCGACAAACAATCTGTTGGAGGATCTCACATGTGGAGGGAAATAACAGGCAATGTTTTGGGTCAGAATCCTTCTTCTCAACTGACAGTAGATGGGAGATAGCTGGTAGGTAGTTATAGTGGCTGGGTAGCTATAGTGGCTGAGGCTAGGAGGTGATGGGTGGGAGCAACAGAGGGCTGCAATCAAGGAGAGGGAGTGGAATCAATTAAGGGAGGTAGGGTGGATAGAGGGGAACAACGGGAGAGGGAAGCAAATGGGATGAGTGTGTGGGTGATAAATAGAGGGAGTACATGGGTGTGGGGAAAGAAACTGATGTTATGGGGCTGGAGTGGGGATTTGAAACCAAGCGTTTGTGTGAAAGAACATGGGTAGATCAAAAAGAGGGAGAGAATGGGTCGGAGAGACAGTAGGTTACTTGAATCTGGAGAATTCAAAAATCATGTTGTCTAGTTGTAGACTACCAAGTCAGTATAAGAGGTATTTTTACTTTAGTTTGCACTTGGCCTCACCCTGGAAGTGGAAGGGGCAATAACAGATAAGCCACTGTGGAAATTGGAAGGAGAATTACAATGGCAAGCAACTGAGAGTTCCAGATGGCCATGGGAGGCAAAGCAATGATGCTTGGCAAACCAGTCACTTAATCTGCAGTTTGCCTCACTGATGTAGGGGAGGCCACATGCAATAGACCAGGATGGTGGTGGTGCGGGTAAATCTCTCTCAGCTGGAAAGGCTGTTTAAGTCCCTAGATAGCTGTGAGGGAGGAATTGTAGGGACCTCCTATGGTTTCAGGTTAAAGTGCCTGGGATGGGAAGGGATGGGTGACGAGGGATGAGCATTCCAGGGAGAGAAGGAGAGAGTGGTACCTGGAGAAAGCAGTTACGGTGTTGGGAGGGGACGAGAGGGGGAGACCTGGCGATGGATCATGTTGTAGCTGGAACAATGACGAAGAATGATATATTGGGTGAGATGGCTAGAGAGGTGAAATGTAAGGATCAAAGGAATTTTATCCCTATCCTGTCTGGGGAGATGCATGCTGAGCATAGAAATGCAAGAAATGGAGGAGATGCCGATGGTCTCCATCAACCACAATGGTGGAGAAACCACATTTCCTGAAAAGGGAAGGACTACATCAGATAACAATAGACAATAGACAATATGTGCAGGAGCAGTCCATTTGGCCCTTCGAGACAGCACCGCCATTCACTGTGATCATGGCTGATCATCCACAATCCATACCCCGCCTGCCTTCTCCCCAAACCCCTTGACCGCTATCTTTAAGAGCCCTATCTAGCTCTCTTTAAAACATTAAAAGAATTGGCATCTACTACATTCTGTGGCAGAGAATTCCACAGATTTACAACTCTCTGGGTGAAAAGTGTTTTTCTCATCTCCGTTCTAAATGTCTGTCGCCTTATTCTTAATCTGTGGCCCCTGGTCTGGACTCCCCCAACATGGGAACATGTTTTCTGCCTCTAGCATGTCCAATCCCTTAATAATATTATATGTTTCAATTAGATTCCCTCAAATCCTCTAAATTCCAGTATATGCAAGCCCTGTTGCTCCATTCTTTCAACATATGACAGTCCCACCATCCCAGGAATTAACCTCGTGACCTATGCTGCACTCCCTCAATAGCAAGAAATGTCCTTTTGGAGACCAAAATTGCACACAATACTCCAGGTGGTGTCTTCGTACTAGGGCCCTGTACGACTGCAGAAGGACCTCTTTGCTCCTATACTCAACTCTTGTTATGGCCAACATGTGATTTTTTTTTTTTTTTTTTTTTTTTTTTTAATTCAAATCGTTTGCTATGTCGCTCTTCAAAGGAGATGCTAAATGCATTTCGTTGTCTCTGTACTGTACACTGACAATGACAATTAAAATTGAATCTGAATCTGAATCTGATTAGCTTTCTTCACTGCCTGCGGTACCTGCATGCTTACTTATAACCAGGAGAAAAATAGCCTGACCACAAGAACGGAAGCAGCAGAGAAACTGTGAGAATGGGGGCCACAGTTTAAGAATAAGGGGTAAGTCCATTTAGAACGGAGACGAGGGGGAAAACACTTTTTCTCACAGAGAGTTGTGAGTGTGTGGAATTCTCTGCCTCAGAGGGTGGTGTGGGCAGGTTCTCTGGATGCTTTCTAGAGAGAGCAAGAGCGGGCTCTTAAAAATAGCGGAGTCAGGGGATATGGGGAGAAGGCAGGAACGGGGGGGTACTGATTCGGGATGATCTGCCCCCCATGATCACATTGAATGGCGGTGCTGGCTCAAAGGGCCCAATGGCCTACTCCTGCCACTATTGTCTATTATCTATTTAGATAGATTGAGGGGGGGGGCTTATAGAGGAGCGAATTTAGAAGATGAGGGGGGGGATCTTAGAGAAACTTACAAATTTTAAGGGGTTGGACAGGCTAGATGCAGGAAGATTGTTCCCGTTGTTGGGGAAGTCCAGAACAAGGTCACATAGTTTAAGGATAAGGGGGGAATCTTTTAGGAAAACTTTTTTCACACAGAGAGTGGGTGAATCTCTGAATTCTCTGCCGCAGAATGTACTTGAGGCCAGTTCATGGCTATATTTAATAGGGAGTTAGATGTCGCCCTTGTGGCTAAAGGGATCAGGGGGTATGGAGAGAAGGCAGGAACAGGATACTGAGTTGGATGATCAGCCCTGATCATATTGAATGGCGGTGCAGGCTCGAAGGGCTGAATAGCCTACTCATGCACCTATTTTCTATGTTTCTATGTTTTCTATGTCCTATTGTCTATGGGCATGGCATCCTTACAATATAAAGTGAATCCATATAACTATATAACAATTACAGCACGGAAAAACAGGCAATCTCGGCCCTACAAGTCCGTGCCAAACAATTATTTTCCCCTACTAACACCTGCCTGCACTCATACAATAACCCTCCATTACAAGGGATAGAGTGGGATCGATGTAATCTAGGTAGCCGTGGAAGTCAGTTGGTTTTGCTGTAAATGTCAGTGGACCATTTGTCCCAGAAATTGAGGGACGAGAGAAGGAGAAGGGTAAATAAGAGATGTTTGAAAGGGCAGTTGGATTTGAAGGGGGGGAGATGTAGTTAGTTGTGAAGTTGATGAAGTCGATTAGTTAATCACCCCCCCCCCCCCCCCCCCCCCCTATCTCACACCTTTATACTGGCTATCTCCCCTCTAATCTTCCAGTCCTGATGAAAGGTCCTGAAGAAAAATGTAATTGGTCCATTTCAGATGCTGCTTAACCTGCTGGAGTTAATCCAATTGCCCAGGAAGAGATGTGCTTTCAGACACTGGTCAATTACAACAATGAATCTATTTCCAATGTGTAAGAAAGAACTGCAGATGCTGTTTTAAATCGAAGGTAGACACAAAATGCTGGAGTAACTCAACGGGTGAGGTAGCATCTCTGGATAGAAGGAATATGCGATGTTTCGGGTCAAGAACCTTCTTCAATGAAGTGAAGAAGGATCTCGACCGAAACGTCGCCCATTGCTTCTCTCGGCAGATGCTGGCCTCACCCGCTGAATGTATTTCCAAACCTTTTCAGTTTATTCCTGTATCACAGCCTACAGAACAAATGTAATCCCGTGAATTGAGAGTTCTCTAATGTCAGGGAATGAGTAACGCGTCAGTCTTAAGTGCATTTGTAATGAGTATGAATATATGTGAAATCATCCATGCACTTTCTTTTCGAGGAGGGAAAACAGGGTAGGGTGTTTTTACATAAAATAAATAGACATTGTGTTGTCAGAGTATGTAACAATATCAACATCAGTATATGTAAAAATCAAGCAGCTTGCATTGAAAATTCCTTGCTCTTCGAGTCAGAATAAATACCCTTGTTACAAGTTCTGATGCATCCCAACACGTTCTAAAGGTCGGGAAAATTTGGAATTACATTTATTAGGGATCATGCCCTTTCCATCTGCATAAGCAACAGCAACAGATTGTGATAATTCTTGAAGAGGTGTTCTGACACTGTACCCTGGAGAGTTGCCGTACCGTTTGGTCTCCATAATCTGAGGAAGGACATTATTGCCATAGAGGGAGGAGTGCAGAGAAGGTTCACCAGGCTGATTACTGGGATGTCAGGACTGTCTTATGAAGAAAGACTGGATAGACTTGGTTTATACTCTCTAGAATTTAGGAGATTGAGAGGGGATCTTATAGAAACTTACAAAATTCTTAAGGGGTTGGACAGGCTAGAGGCAGGAAAGATTGTTCCCGATGTTGGGGAAGTCCAGGACAAGGGGTCCCAGCTTAAGGATAAGGGGGAATCCTTTAAAAACCGAGATGAGGGGAGGAACTTGTTCAACA